>NW_022995747.1:5129309-5197354 GCF_900245975.1 Drosophila guanche | reverse complement strand
AGCCTGCTGCTGCTGCTCCTGCCCACTGGACAAACGTTCATTTGCGGTGTATTGGCAGTGGCAGCGGCAGGATCTCCCCGTGCTGTCTGTGGGCTGCTCGGTGTGTTGTGTTCGGTGCAAATTACTCGACTCTCTCTCTCTGGCCCATGCGTCTGTCTGTGCAACATGTCAGCGTTTTATTATAGGCACAAGTTTAAGGGGTATGAAAGAGAGTATGATGGGTTTGCAGCTAGCAGAAAATGTCTACAAAATTATCTAAAAATTCTTCAAACAAACAAAAATAATCAAAATATTAGAAAATGTGAAAAAATTATAAATTTAATCAATATTCCCAATCCCAATCTTAGAGTTTATTGTTCTCCTGTTGAGGGTACTTTAGGGGTCTCTTCTAATTTTCAGCAATCACTTCTGACTGGACCTGGTCCAGCTCCATTCTCCCTTCTAAACTTGAACCCAATGACACGTGATAAGAAATGGCAGGCTGTTGTTCAGGCAAGAAAAAACTCTCTCTCTCCCTCACTCTCCCTCACTCTCTCTCTCTTGCAGAAAACAACAAAAACAATTGCACAATTGCACGCGTAGGCAAAAGGCAAAAGCAATTTTCCAATTGCCGCAAAGGAAATGTTGCTGAAATCGTTTCTTGCACTTTTTTCCTGGTTTCTAAGTGCCACAACCCACACCCCCTGACACACACACACAAGCTCTCCTTTGCCCCTTCCTCTAGCCACAGAGTTAATTGTTGGCTGAAGTCTGAAGTGAAATACTTCTCGCTGTCATTTCCATTCCAGAAATACCTCCATTTCCATCTGCAGAGAGTGGCAGGGGGAGTGGCACTTAATGTGAGCCGCCTTCGAGGAAACTTTTGAATTACCTCAGTTTCCCAGAGAGTTTCCCCCTCCAGCGCACACCCAAGAGTGGCAATGAAGATTGCTACGGTTACATTCGGAGACGAGCCTCAATGCCGCCGTTCTCATTTATGCCGTTTCAAGTTGCTCAGCGAAGCATTCAAGTTTTTCCACAGGGAGAATGGGCAATGGATGGGGTGTTCGCTTCAATGTTTGTCTTTCATTTGGCTCATCCTTGGATCTGTGGCCTCCTGGTTCCTGGGGTGGCTGGTGTCTGCTTAACAAATTCTCTACGATTATTACCTGCTGTTAAAACATTTCATAATCTCGCAGATAATAATTTAATGCGTCGTTTTAGTGGCGAGCATTAAAAAGTTTGCCAAGAAAATTTCCCTCTCCCCTGTGGCTCACACTCTCTTCTTTGCACTGGCAGCTGGGGAAAATTGAAAAGGAGAAGGCAAAGGCAGGGGCAGGAGGCAGAGCCACTGTCTGGCATTTAATAATGTTGTAAGCAGGTAATTCTGTTGCCGTTTTTGTGGTTTGCGATAAGCAGATGGAGCATTGCTTTTGGCCCTGACTGTGCTCTGGCCTGACTCCAATTCGCCGAGCGATGCAATCATAACCCAAGTCGAATTGTTCTTAGCCTGCCGGAGAGGTTAATATTTGGCAGACACTGGGATGCTCTTCGCGAAGGAAGTCCAGGAATTGCCTCAAGTAGATGACTTGTGGCTGTGTCAGAGCTTTCTATATCCTTCCATTTCTTTACCCGTTTCGTGCTTAGGAACTTTCTGCTCTAAGTTTTTCCTTACGCTTCTAAAGAGTAACTAAATGTCGCTTTGTCCTGTATCCTTCCTTCCTGTTGGCCTCAAATGTGCGAACATTAGCACTGCACATCGAAGTTTATCTATGACCAGGAGGTACAATCCGTACCCCTGCGCTCGCCCTCTCCTCTTCACCCTTCTTCCCCTAGTATTAAGGTATGTCCTTGTCTCCTGTTTGGTCCTGCCTGTCTGCCCAGCATGTGAACTTTCCAAAGTTATGCGCATTTCTGCTGACCATTGGCATTTTGCAGCTTTTGTTTTTGCCCACGGCCATGGCCAGGAGTTCCAGCAGTGCCACAGCACAGGAGTTACAGGAGAGGTGCGGGTGGGTTGCAGCCCGGTAGTCAGCCCCTGGACAAAGGTCGAGGGCGACAGCTGTTGCCCAATCGTTTTGTCTGCCTTGCGCATCCTCGTACACTCGGCTGGCTGGCTGGCAAACGTTTTTGGGATTAATACTTTGGTACCCTCCTCCGTCCACGTTCCCCGATGGAGTTTATTGAAAAGGTGACGTTGACACTGCAGCCAGAGAGGGGACAGGCACAGAGAGGCAGAGTGGCGCATCCTGGCCAAAGTTTTTGGTAAAGTTTCGCATCCGTTTTGCTCCTTTTTTCTTCTGGTTGCTGCCTGTTCCTGCCTGCCTGCCTTCCTGCCTGCCTGCCTGCTGCTCCTGTCGATAATATCGATGCGAAACATATGTGAACATGTCGTTTGACACATTTGTCAGTTGGCTTAAAGTTTGGCCCTGTGCTGTGAAGGTGGATGTGCCATATGGGAGTGTGGATAAGCACGAGGATGAGTCTCAATTGAGTTAAGCTGCAATTACCGAAGGGATAAGGGCGAAGACTGTACGTAGACTAGAGATATTTGAGTGGATAGCAAACAGGTAGAGCTGTGCCTTTGGATTACTGCAGTTAGTGTCACATTATAACGAAACTTGTGTCGGAATCAATTGAATTATAGGCACATTTATGAGTTTTATCTAAGCCATTGGGTTAAAGGTATAACTGAAATCGGTTCATATATTTTATTACCTTTTATTTGTAACATTTTTTGCTGAACAATTATCTAATAAAATGCATTAAAATACATTTTGATAATAGAGATTTAAGATAAATAATACTAAATATTAAATGCAACAATTGTTAGAGACTGTTCAGGCCATTAAAAACGGTGGAAACTGTTTGTCGATTGGCTTTAAATCTGTTTAGCTGCACGAGTAATTCCCAAGTTATCTTAAGATTAAAACCACTGAAATAACTACAAGGCCATTGGCATCTCTGTCTAACAATCCCAATTGTTCCGCAAGCTTAAGATTTAAGCACACTTTTCCTAACACTTTTCCCTTGTAAAACTAAGCCTCTGGCTCTTAGTTAATTTTTCCTTTAAGCCCGCATAGACACAGACACATTTGCAGTGCCGAATGCCCGTGTGTCAAGGCCAAATTGTAAGCCACTTCACAGCCAATTAGGTGCTTTCAACAGGCTCACACATGCACATACACACACACACGTACACCCACTGTAGTGTGTCCACATCTGTTGACAAATGACTGGCAATGTTCAACGGTGTTTGGCAGCACTTGTGTGGGCCCCGTGCCTCATTATGTGGCATTTTGGGCTAACCGCTTTAATTAGCTTTCGAGCACACACACAGACAGACACAGATGCAAAGTGCAGGCGGCAGTATTGCACAGGCCTCGCCTCGACCAACAGACTGGCTTCTGACCAGCAAAGCCACTTGAGTGCCGAGTGCCGAGTGCACTGACAGTGCCCAGAGTGCCGCCTGCTAATGCGGCGGAGGGGGCTTGGGCCTAGTGCACCTCGCGTTGACTCTAATTGAGTCACAAATCAACCAAAATATATTATGCACCGCAAATTGTGCGGTAATTACACGCACCCCCCATGCAGAGTGGCAAAACAGAGAGAGAGAGAGAGAGAGTGAGACAGAGACAGCTAGTGTCTGCTGTCTCGCTAATTTATGGCGCCAAGTGTAGCATACTTTCCAGCACCTGCACAAGACATCGACTCCAGCCGACAGGCAACTGGCGACCAGGCGACAATGGCAGCGTTAATTTGCCTGCTAATGAGCCACAAAAACAAGCGCGGCTTCTGCATTGCCATGTCATGACAGTGGAGCAGTGGGAGGAGGGAAAGTGGAGTATTTCCGGCTTAATTATGTTAATTTCACCCCACTCAAACCGCTGCTCAACATCAAATGCCATGCTCATGCTCATGTCTCCCCTTCCGCAGACAACGCGGCGTATGCGTGATGCGTGTGGCTGCAATCAAGTTTTAGAGCTTTCTCTCTCTTTCTCTAGCTATATCTATATATAAATATATGTATGTACAAAATCGACTATTCCGAATCAAAAACCCAATCTTTGCACTGGCGCCACTCTGTCCATTCCTTCGTTCGTTCGTTCGTGTCCGTTCTTCGAGTCAAAAATGTACTTTAAGGAACGAACAAATTATTTGTGCAACCGCGTTAGGGAAGAGCATTTTCAGCAGTAGTGTGGGAGGGGGTAGAGCCAGAGAGGGGGAGCACCCAAAGTCAGTGTCAGTTTGTCGCTTCCTTTGCTTTCATATTTTGAATACAAATTGCTTTATTTGCGCTGCTGCGCCAATTTCAAATCCCCCTCTATAAAGCCACCCCCTTAGCACCATTCCGCCCCTTTCCCTTCCCCCTTCACGTACTTGTCAGATTTCGCTCCACAGAAGTTATAAACAAGTGGGTTTCTGCTGCCATTTTTGTACCTTTCTCCGCTCTTTCCACTACTACTTGGAGAACGCTTCTGTCTTTTTTTTTCCCCCTCTGCATTGTTATATGCCCTGCAAAGGGGGAACACTGAAATCCGAGACTCTTTTACTTCATATATATTTGAAAGTAAAATCAATAGAGCGTCGACTATAAATCTATGAGAAAGCGAACCATCGATCATTTTTCTGCCCGCGTAAATTACAATTTGTCCAATCAGTTTTTCACTAATATAAGCTTTTTCATGTTAAAATAACGAACTATTTTGTATATTTCAGGCTATTTAATGTGGAGTGAGGTATGTAATATTTCAGTACCATATTTTTACTGCATTTTGTCGAACTTTTAAGGCAATTAATTTCGTAACATATTTCAAAACGGAGCAGTGTATCCACAACTTCGACCTGCACAGCTTTCTCCCGTTCTATCTGTTGGCATTTTTCTCTGGGTTGGTTTGGTTTTTTGTTGTTGTTTTTTTTGTTGTTGTTTTTTTGAATTTTATAACATGCCACACAGCGAGGGTGAGGGTTGCTCCAACAAATAGAAGGAGGGGCTGGTAGGACAGGAGACTGAGACTGGGGGGTGCTGTGCTCTATATAGGTGATTTTTGAGTTCTGTTTTCCACACAGCAGACAACAACAAATTGCTCCCCAATGAGCGTTTGTCCTCACGAAAGTTATTTGCATGCCATTGTCCTCTCTTCATCTCTCGTTCTCCACAGCCTCCTGCTGTTTGCTGTTTTACTGTTTGTTGCCAGTACATAATAATTGAATAATATTCATATTTGATATTTGACAAATCATCTGATTCTAATTTGACATGGTCTCTGGCAATCTCCGGCAATCTCTGACAATATCTGACAAGCGAGTGAATCAAGGTAATGGGACAGAAGGACAGACAGAAAGACAGACAGACAGACAGACGGATGACTCTACATTGTCGACAAATGAATCTGCGAGTGGCAGTGTAGCAGAGTTTTATGCGCGGATTAATGCCATCCAACTTTACGATTCGCAACTCTCCCCTGCCCCCACGGCCACCTCCTCAGGGGGCAACTTTGTTGTTCTGCTTGCCATAAAAAGAAATGAAAATGGGGGAAACCGCAGCCAAATTAGCCCAAAAGCCCGTGCAATGCACGGCAACAAACATATTCCGGTTTACGAGTATGGCAATGGCTATGGCTCCATATGCAGATCGCTGGCAGATCCGTTGCCGTGGAAGTTATGCCCATTGGAAATGCTCTTTTAATTAGCTGCTGACAACAGAGGCTGCAGCACAGTGCAAAGCACTGGAATATGGGTTAGCCCCCCAACTTTGTAGCGTCAAAACATCCGTTTGCATCTAAATTTAGCCATCAGGAACGTTGATGATGGGTCGCCCACCCACTACATGGCATGAAAACGAGGGAAGAGGATGAGAAGAGGTGGTGTTGCATGCGACTAGAAGATACCTCTACGTATTTGCATATATTTCACAATCTAAAACCATGTCTGATGTTTACCAATGCCTAGGTGCTCCCTTAAAATTCTAATATACCCAACACACACCCATTAGCATGTAGTTTTGCATGGTATTAACATTGCAATTTGCTATGGTCTATGTCTTTCTTTGTCGGACAAACTAAACAGAGAATCGCAGAGCAGCAGCAGCAGCAGCAGCCAGAGAGGAGAAGAACCTTTGGGGCACGCCCGTACGTGCTGCATTCTGTTTTGATTCGCTTGGCATCTTGTTTATGTGGGAATATACACTCGGTTCACTCGTGTATTTTAATATGTGGAATAACTGGAACAGGGAGGAGGCCACGCCATCAAGGCAGGTGGCAAGGCATCATCTCTTCCGACTTGGGGCAGGGCAAAGGGGAGACAGAGTATTGATAAACACTTTTAATACTTTTTATTGTACGAGTCGAAACGAAAAACATTTTTATGGGCTCTCGCGGTTGCTCCTCGTTCTCCTTGGGGATTGTATAATTTTATGGCAAATTAATACAATGGTGAAACGTATGTTGTGGGGGATATGAATGGCCTGGGTTCTCAATTTATGCGGTTATTTATCATTTGTGGCTAATATCGAACGAAACATATTATTATTATTATTATATTTTGCACATTGCGCGCCTCATCCTTGTCCTCGTCCTCGTCCTCGTCCTCGTCCTCGTACACACTCGTAAATGTGTGGAAAATGTTTACGCCAAGCGAAAATGATTCATATTCTTGTGCAATTACCGAATGTTAATGTTAATGTTAATGTGGATGTTTTTGTTCTTTCTCTGGCATAAAAATCTAATATCTAATGGAGAACGAATGAAAAAACTGAAATCGAGTCAAAGGTTAACAGCATTAAATGGGCCGCAGTCGTGAATAAATAAATGATTTAGTGTGCCCATAATTCATGGCCATCCCATGACTCTTTGCACTATAAAAAGTGGAGCTCAAATATATTATTATTGTGGAGCATATGTGTAGAAATGATTAGAAATATTCGCCAGAGGATGGGCCCCAGTTCTTTGAGTAATGAGAAGATGATTCAAGTTGCGGAATATCGTAAGGGGAAATGCTGTTACAGTGCGCTGTTAACTGTTAACAGTCACTGTTACACGCACTCTCTCTGTCTCTGTGTCTCTGTTAATGTTGCTGCAGCTCTTTGGGCCATGTATTTATCGGGGCCTTCAGTCGCCAGGCAGCCGTTGGGACAGCAGCAACCAAGAAAGAGTAAACCAGAATGGATGCAAGTGCGTGATTTGTTGGGCATAGATTTGTGGTGTTGTGTGGAGTGGCTTGGATTGGGTTATTCGGTTTCCCTTCCATCACACACAATGAGAGCCACTCATTTGTCGCTACATCTACGAGTGTATGGCTAAAGTTTTGGCTATTAAACTGCTGCCAATTGCCGTTGACGTTGCCGTTTCTGTTGCCGTGATTCATATGCTGTCGGGAGGGAGCTGCTGGCCAACTTTTTATGACAAACGGAAGACACTTGAGCCAAAGTTTTCCCTGTACTTTTCGGAGCCATAAAAGTGGAGGAGGACAAGAACCTGTCCCTCGCTGTCTGTCCCCAGCTGTGCCCCGAGTGGCTCCGTTAACGGCGAAGCTTTTGAACTATTGATGAGCCATTTGATACAATTAGCTTGGAGATCCCTCGCTCTGTGTGCTGCATGCCAAGTGCCGTCTCCACTCTCCTTGTGCTGCGTCTTTTTCTGTTCATTATTTATGTTCATTTCATTTTGAAAATTCTTGAAAAATGCTTACATTTCGCGCACCTTTTCAGTTCCCATTTTCAGTTTCCGTAATGAGTTTTGCTCCTTTTTTTGTCTTGTTGCTGTTTGTTGGACGCTGCCCCATGCCACGGCCGTGCACGTCGCGGGTTGAATGCGGATGAGGATGAGGTACGTAACGGTACTCTGTGGCAGGGCAGCCATCGACTTGACAGCCAGCCGAATGATTGAACGCGTGTCCATCAAAAAGTGCGTCTAATTGCTTTTTCCCCCCTCCCCCCACCAGCTCCAACAAGCAAAAAGGAGAACAAGCGAAAAAAAACGGGGTAAAATTGCTAGGCAAAAGGTAATTTTTTGTGTTGTCTGCCAGTTGTACAATTTTTGTACTTTTTAGCGGGTTTGGTTCCTAATTTGATTTGCTGTTTATGCCAAGGGGGTAAGTACATCTTTAAAGGGTTAAGGTGGTTGGAAAAAGGTTAAAGAAAAGCACTTGGCTTGCCGGGGGGAATACAAAAATTAGCAATGAGACAATTAGATGTGATTAAAGTTGAGCCTAAAAGCATGCTGGAATATGGGCCAGGGCTGAAAGACAGGATCTAGCTGGACATTGAGCGACAATTTATGAGAAATATGAAGAAAGTTGTTCAATATTTGTCTAGGATTTCATATTTCTGTGCTGGAAAACTAAGAACAAAAATGAGATAAATTCGAAAAATAAACATGAATAAATATTCTATGTTTTTCGTACAACATTTTGACTTTCCTTTAAGGCCAAGGCAGAAATGTTTTGTGCTGTTGGTAATAAAGCAGGCAGAATGGGCCTCTGAGGCTCCTGCTTCTGGTGCCCCCGCCTGCTGCTGCTGCTTCTGGTCCATTTCCCGTAGGTCTTTTTAGCCTCGATGCTACATGCCCCTGCCTTGTGTTAATGTTATGTAAGTAATTTACCTCAACTACAATCTCTACCTACCACTCCCCTCGCTTCCTCTCTCTGTGTGTGCGTGAGAGTGAGCTTAATTTAGTGCCTCTTCCCCCTACGACCTCTCCCCCCTGCCCCCTTTGTGCTAAACACATTTTACGTGTTATTCAATTTTTGCAAACTAAACGTAAAAATATCATGTTTCTCCCTCCCATCTCCTCCCTTTAGCGAAAACAGGAAATATGCCTGGCATCAGGGCAGAAACGAGCCAGAGTGGGTGGCTGGCTGGCGTGTGGCAAGGGCAGACATGCCTCGTTATGGGGGCAAGAAGCACTTTCCCTGCTTCATGTGAGAGTGTGGAAAAGTAAATATCAGGTTAATGGATTTGACGCCGCACGCAGCAGTTTCACTTTCACTTTCGCTTTTCCTTCCTTGGCTCTGCTTTTCCTTTCGAGCATTTTCCACTCAATAAACTCCCGCTTTGAGGCTGCGGCAACATTTTTCCCGCCGATAAGCAATTTTCCCGTAGACACAGCAGCCTCAGCCCCTGCCTCAGACTCTGCTGCTTCATTTGCTTCTTTGAACACCTTCCCGGCCATTGTCTCAAAAATCAGTGAGAGAAAATTGCTTAATGTGAAACAAGAAATTGTTCTTGCCACGAGCAGATGGAGAGCCACAGAAGGAGGGGCTCCTCCAGTTTCCACTGACAAATGGCTGGAATTTTGTGTGCAATTATTCACATAAAATGTTGCAATTGATTTCTGCTGTCGCTTATCGCTGGCATCCACATGTTCATTTTCGTTTTCATTTTGCAATTCCCAATCCGATTGCTGGCATCGTAAACTCCGCTTATGTCTGGTCAAGGGGGGCGATACGGATAGGGCTACAATGTGTGCAAGGAATCCAATACAATCCTTCCATATGCAAAGTGGAAAACCAGGGACAGGGAGCAACACAAGGTACAAATCACATCAGAGATCTCCTTTCGTTTCGTTTTGCCCCTTTGCTTTTGCGGAGTCCGCCAAGTCGCTAAGTCGTTTTAATGGCCAATAAAAGCAAAATGTTGTCACTTTTTTCGAATTTGTATAAATTTTCATTGCCCCGGATAAGCCGTTCTCAGCTTCGCTTTCCACAGTCGCAGAGTGGAAGGACTCCACCCCACCCATCTCTGATGCTGAAATACTACGTGCAATATTCATGCCAGAGCCAGGAGAAAGGGTACAGTGGAGGGGGTGTGGAAGGGTTGCTGTTGCTTCTGCTGCTTTCTTGTTGTTTACGATGTAAAAACTCTTTTTTTTTTTTATTTTGCAACTTATCGCGTGCAACAACAAGCGGAGAACCTCTGCCTCAGTCTCGCTCTTCCAGTCTCTTCTCTGATTTAGTTTTGGCGGGCGAATCAATTTGTTTGCCTGCGAATAAATAAATAAAAGAGAGATGGTGGGGGGGGGGGGGGGGGGCACACAAATCGCCATCAAATCGCCAATTGGATCGGTTTTAAGCACTTTTTACGACTGGCGCTCGTGGCCAGATTTGTTCGCATTATGTCGCCCGCTGATTATAATTTATTATTATCTATTTGCAGTGTGCCACCACCACCACATAAACGCTATGGTCTCCTCCGCTCTACTCTCTTCCTGACACTTTTTTCAATTGCCACCGAAAATCGACCGCTAAGCGGCGGTGGCGGCTTCGATTGCGGCTCCTGCCTCCTGCTGCTGCCGTTGCATACTTTTGGGCGGAGTAATCCAATATCGAATCGGGAGATGGCAAATTTATTTAGCCCAATATCATCGTAAAGTTGGCGCATAAATTCCCTGCTTTGGCAATCTCATGTCACCTTCGGCTAATGAAAGATTGGCCTTCCTTTTTTTAACAATCCAATCAAGAACGATTGCCAGAATGCTGTTCAGACTGAGGGATGCCCTGGAAGGTGTAGAGCAATAAGTAAAGGGAGGTTGCTAGAGGATAAAACAATTAAGACTCCAGACTGAGGAACGAAACTTCGTTGCATTTCTTTATTGAGCAGTCATTTATCTGCCTCTATCTCTCCTAATTGACATCTTTGTTTGTGAACATCTTGAGAGAGACTTCCTCGTAGTCTACTGAAATCGGGAGCTCAAACAGCGTTAAGCCTTAACCTTCATTCCATAAATTCCATATTTTCCTGTTACATACATCCTCAAGTACACAAAACACCCGAAAGAGAAAATCGCTGAGAGGGCATCAGGCATCAGGCATCAGGAGCAGGCACCCCGAGGGAAAATCATGGTTTATGCCGCAGTCTCTGCATAATTTTTCCATTATTTCACCTTGCGCTTGCCAAAAAATAGAACACAAATTTATTGAAGTCATAAACTGTTGTTTAACCTTCACGTTTGTGGTTTACCACAAAGGAAGACCTTTGTTCTTACATGGCACACTCATGTGATGTGATGTGTTGTGATGTGATGTGACGCCATGCCAATCCCTCCGACTCCCCTCCCTCATGTAAAGCCAATATAATGCATCCCATTTTATGGGTATTTAATAGATGGGGCCGCGGGAAAGTGAGTTTTGAGTTTTCAGCCTGGTTCTTCCTTCCTCAATAAAATGAGGGATGTGCTCTAATGATGATGATGCATTTGGCTAAAACGAAAGCGAAATTAAGCCAAATTAAATGAGCAATTTTTTGCACGCCTTCTCTAGTGTGTGTCTGTCTGTTGGCCCTGTTCCAAAATGATATGCAAAAGTGTTTTTAATTCGCGGCAACTGCAGAGATCTCTGACTGCAATTTATGAAAGTGAAGTGTCCTCCTGCCGCCGCTGCTGCTGCTGCTGCTGCTGCAGTTCCTGGTGGTGGTGGCGCTGCTTAGTGGGCTGCAGGTTTGGGCCACCCTGCAGGCAGATCTTTTAATTGATTGCATGGACGGATGGGTGGATGGATGGGCGGATGGACAGATGGATGACTGGCTGCCTGGATGGTTTGGCCTATCGAATCGCAACTGGCAGCATCCATATGGAGTGCGTTTCTTTATCAATTAATGCGCTGCATTTTATTGTTAAGCACATTAACGCAGTCACGCATTGTGGATACCCTGTGTCGAAGCCCTGCCCCCTCCCTCCCCCAGTGTTCCCTGTTGCAGCGCTCTTGCGGCGCCACCGCTGGGATAATGGTGCGCCTGGTCGAATGGCATGTAAATTTTAATCCAATTGCGTGCTGGCTGTTCTCCTCTGACTCTCCTCTCTCTCTCTCTCTGTGGCTGTATTTGTGCAGTATTTATTTTTGCTAGCCGCTTTTCCGGCCGAATGCATTTGATTGTGTTTTTCCTCTGCCCTGCTCTCCTCCACTGGCCACGCCCATGCCACTGATTGTGGCAGCCCCAAACTGTTCATTCCGCTGGCCAGTCAGAAATTGTTGGCTGATGTTCGAAAGGTAAAATTTGGTTCGATTTTTGGGGCTTGTAAACTGCACAAAACAGCAGCACAGATTGTCGGTGGATGTGTGTTGGTTGAGTGCACAAATAATTTGATTATGACTCGTATTTGATGATCCACAGCATGCCAGGGATAAATATCCACTAATTGAATTAAGGAACAAAATTAGTTTTTCAATTAAACAAAGGCCCAGCTGAGCTGGCAAATAGATGCCAGCCAATGGGTGCTCTTTGTCAGTGTTGCCTTTCACTTTGCGACATCTTCCTGCTGCCACGCACATGACACCTCAACTTCCGCTTCCACGCACTTCTCTGCTCTTCTATCTTCTCTCCGTTTCCCATTAATAATTCCGCTTAAATGCTTTCTAATAATTTCCGCATAATTCATAACGCTGAACGATGGCTGGATGGCTGGCTGGCTGGCTGGCTGGAACGTTTTATGCGTCACTTGGCGCACGATAAGGCTCCTTTTGTCGCACTTCCTGTCTCTGTTTGCGCCACACAAACACTAAGGTACACACACACACACACACACAGATACAGCCACCTATACCACCTCTGTACGTGTACCTATATTCATAGCCGATTGATAACCTTAATAAAATGCTTCACATTATGCCAATCGATTGCACACCATGAATGTGTTTATCCTTTGCCAGCGGAATACAATCACCTACCCAGCCCCCTTCTGTTCACCCCCATAGTGTGGGGGGGCGTGGAACACATCAAGACCGGCTGTTGCCAACAAAGGAGCACAGGGACCATCATCAGAGACGCTGCTCTGATGATGAGGCGCTCGGAGTCGTCTACCTCTACCTTGTTGGCCTATGGAGGCGGCGGCTCTTGCTCCTGCCACAACTCCTTCCGCCGTTGCTGCTGTTGCTGCCACGCTCATTTACTGCTGCTGAGAAGGGGGCGGGCGGGGAGGGAAAGTGGATGATGGGGCAATGGCAATTGTGCAAAAAGTGCCAATAAAGCACATTCTTTGTTCGGCTCGCAAAGTGCTCAACAAAGCGGGGAGGATATAGGGACAGGGGCAGAAGGATAACGTGTTACGCAAGCTTAGTCTCCCTCCCAGTGTGAGAGTGTTGTGTGTGTGTGTGTGTGGCTTAGTGTGCAAGGATAATAATAATAACCTATGAATAGGTAACAACTGAGCGAAGGAGAAAGAGTCGCGCAGGTGAAGAGATGAATCGGTGGATACCTTGGAGGAAAATATGGAAATAAAATTGGAAGAAAGTGGGCGAGGGATATAGCTGGAATCTGGAGGTTAGGGAATGAAGACTGAACTATTTTTATGTTTTTTGAGGTCCCAAAAGATGAGGAGAAATATGAGAATTTCCATTGAAGAGTAAGGAAAAATACTGCAAAATGTTTTTGCCATTTCGATCACATTCTCTCCTACAAAAGTTCACTACAGGGTATCCCCCCAGTTGGAGGCTGCTGCTCTGAATGTTGTGCGATGTGGTGGGGGCTGCCTGCCGCCCCCATCGTTGATTGCACTGTAGGTGGCTCCGTGCTACACACATGGACCTTGCCTGCCGCCTGCCTGCTTTTGATTGTTTAGCTCTGTTCGTTCTGCGTCTGTGTATCCATCAGATACCCAATTGTTTGCCCAGCCCCCGTCATATTATCCCAGCCAGGACCTGGACCTGGACCTGGACCTGGCGCTGGAGCTGAGGTGCAGAAGAAGTGGGAGCAGGCCGCCGCATCGCTCGTCAGACACAGACACACCTCATTGATTTTATTGTGCTTTTTTCGCCTGTCCCGCCCCATGTGCCTGCCCTTGCACCCAGCCATTGAAAATGCTCATAAAAATGCCCACACAATGGAAACGATGATGCGGCTGTTAGAAATGAAAGGTGGAAAGGGATCGCACATACTCGTATATGGCAGGAAAAAAAAAACCCCAACCTGAACTGTGGTTTAGCTCTTAACTCGAACAATGGACAATGGGCAGTGGCCAGAGATGAAGACCCATTCTCCTTCCACTGGACACACAACCTGATGTCTATTTTAGACGCACATCAGCAGCTGTGAAGATGCTTTTGGCTCCTTGCCTTTGGGTGGGGTTTGGGGCATGGACTGTCAAAATGGGAGCCGCTTCGTCGCTGTTCGTCTAATGAGCTGTGGCGGGGCAAATGACTCTTTCTTTGTGTGTGTGTGTGTGTGTGTGTGTGTGAAACTCATACGGATGGGAAAAATGCAGGGAAATGCCTGCCAGCCGGCTGAGAAATGAGAAATTCATTTTCGAAATGCCAAAAGAAAAGTCAGGGAAAAAGTATCGCAATTGTAAATTGCAATTTTGCCTGGCCAAATGAGTTTTGAAGTCTAGACTCCACTGCTCGCTCCACGCTACAATGTTGCCGTGTCTTGTTGCAGCAGCACCCTCCTCCTGTACACACGCCTCCCCTGCTCTGGTGTTAATTTGTTAGCACGTTGCACCCGAGGCAGACAGTGATTAATTACGAGAAAAACAAACCAGCGACCAGTGCCAGAAATAGTCGAGTGGGACAGCAACCAAAAACTTTAAAGTTAATTAGTTGCCGAGGAGGAAGGAGAAAACTCCAAAATAGTTGCCATGCCACTCACCTCTCGCTCTCACCTGGTTGTAGGCACAAAAAACCGATTCGAATAAATTGTAAATTCTGTCCCGACCGCAATTTCCGCATTAAATCATTTCCAGGCCATTTCACAGCCGCCGGCGGCGAGCTGTGCCTGTGCCTGTGCCTGTGCCCCACAGCGCCACAGAGAACCACCTTTACCGCAATGCATCCACAACGCACATCCCCCTCGCTCACTCATTCACTCATTCACCCACTCATCCATTCATCCATTCCATTCACTGGCGCACACGCATTCACTCATTCGTTTCGTTTCATTTCGATCCGCAGGTGAGAGAGAGCAAAAGCAAAAGCAGCCGCCTGGAATGCCCTGGCCCATGAGTTTTGGGGCTTTTCGAATATGCAAAAATTACACAGTCGAGTGCATCAGGTGGTGGTGGGGTGTGTGGTGTTGCTGCAGCCGCTTTTCGCCCCCATCCTGCAGTTGGCCACTTCAAATATATCACGCGTGAAGCGCGTCCTGGCCTGTCTGCCGTTTGATTGACAAACGTCCCACACACACACACGCACACCCACACAGGCTTGGGGCACACTAAGGTGCACTCGTTTCGCGTTTAGAAAAGATAAATTTAAGTAATTGTCAATATTTCAAGCGGCGTAATTGCTCTGGGCTCGCGTCCACTCCATGCGGAGATGCAATGCCAAAAAAAAGAGGGGAAGGCAGCATAAAATAAATCCCATTGCAGAAGTACACTCCAACAACCCGCACAGCCACACTCCACTCTGCCCTCCCCCCGCTGCAGCTGCAGCTGCGGCTTTATGCAGTTCTATGCCATTTTACACTTGACGTTTTACCAATTTCGGAAGAGTTTTCGTTTTATTGTGGCAGTCAGAGAGGCACAGCGGCACCCTGCAGTTATGGCAGTTCGGGGCGTTTGCTGGACTAAGCAGGAAAGAATCCTGCAACAGTTTTAACTCCTTCTTCAGCTACTCCTCTGGGCACATCTTCTAGCTGTCATTGCTCGTGGTCTGCCCCTTAGGGTATCAACTATTCCAGCACTCTCAATCAACATCATTACATCTCCTCTCAGTTGGTTCAATTTTTTGTTGTTGACACTTTTTGTTGCAATTGCTGCCGCGTTTTTTGTATGTTTTTTAGCTGCAGTGCTGCAGCAGCGGCAGACAATTTTGTTGCGTGTTAACAACTGCAACAATTTAGGTTTAATTGATGCGAGAGGAGCCGCTGCTGCTGCAGCCAAAGGCAGGGCTGAAGTGTCGGCCTCGGACACTCCGCAACTCTGCAACGAAAACTCTCGTCATTTGCTGACTGCCCCACACACACACAACGCTGGACATGCCACTGCCACTGCACGGCTTTTGTGCGCAACTTTTCCGGACATTGCCGGACGGCGTTCGGTGAGGTTTTTAGTTTCTTTTTTGTTTTGTTTTTGTCTCCCGCTTCCGGCGCTGACGAGAGTTGTTAGATAAAAGCTATTTACATGTTGTTATTTATGATTTTGCAGCTAAAATTCTCGCTCGGTGAATTATTTGCACACTGCCTCTGCCTTTTGCCTGTGTGTGGGTTTTATATTTATATTTATATGCTGCTTGAATGCTCTTTTGCCACATGTTAACACCTCAGACAGAGGCAGAGAAAGAGACTGACAAAACACAGGAGCCACAGGAGCAACAGCTGGACTGACCAGCGGAAGGCAGAAAACAAACTGAAAACAAACTGAAAAGTCCTTTGGCCATTATTGAACACTAATCCCCGTGTGTGAGCATGGGAATAATAGCCCCCATCTATGCCACTCTTTGACTCTCCCTTACTTGACTTTACCTCCCCTTTGAATCTTTATTACTTTCCGCTGACTCATGAGGATGCCGGCGAAAGCGAAACTCATGCAAAGGTTGACTTGATTTATGGGCCAGCGACTGAGATCCCTGGCCTCTCCACATGTGCTTGACTTTGTCCTGGAGCCCCTTTTTTTTATGAGATTTCAGCAGTGAAGGAACCCACGGGGCGTATGATGAATATGTAATAGCAAATGTTATCCACTGTGTTGAAACTTTGATTTACTAACTGCGAAAAATAAATATTAAATTTTCAATTACTGTGGGTGGCCACATGCCGCCACATGCCGCCCCCTGCCGTTGCCAGACTGCAGCAGCAGCAACAACTTTGACTTTTTCCATGCAATTACCTTCGTTCAGTGAGAGAGTGAGCTCCAGACAGCAGAATGTCCTTCTGCTTCGACAGGAGCTGCTGGCCCAGGTTCGACTTTGCTTGCAGTTGGCCATTAAAGGAAATTGTCTGTAAAAATGTGGCCGTATTTCTTTTTGCAAGGTACTTAAAATTAAATTATTGGACACATTAACGTCTTGACTTTGCTACAGACTAGACCAGCAGCAGGACAGCAGGAGCTACTACTAGTAAATGCCACGTAATGACGTCATTAAAGCAAGTGAAATGTGCTTTTATTATTTGCGGGGCAGGCAGCCAGACAGGACGCAAAAATCATGACAGTCACAGGAACACTTTCCAATGTGGAGAAGCTCCTCTCCTCCCCCCATGGCAGAGTGATTCCAGTGCACATGCTCATTAATCTTAATAAAGTTAACAGGGCGACAAGTTTATTAAAAGCAGCACCAAATCCAGCTCCAAGCGATGGCGCCGAAGGTGTACCCAGACAGCGGCGACTGGCGCCTAGATAAGAGCTGCAGCGTCACCATGATGCTTCCGCTTGGACAGGACATACACACATATGTTGGCTCATTAGCATAAGCCAAGGATATGATTGGGAAGAATTTCATTAGGCCATCCACTCGAGTGGGGTGCTCCACACTCCCTCAAAGCTTTCTCCCACCTTAACGCTCATGCTGTGACACTGCAAATCGAATCAATCGAAAAGAAGAAAGCCAAAGGCAAGACATTCCGCGACATTCCCATATAAATTATATAACCATTCACAGAAATCGAATCGAATCGAGAGCCAGAGCCAGAGCCAGAACGAGGCGTAAATGGAATTAAATGCTAAATGCAATCTCTTATTGGATTACAGACCCTGCCCTCTGCCCTCTGCCCTCTGACTCCTGCTCGAGTGTTACGTGTCTCGCACAATGTGCGAATTATTTGGCTAATTTAGCGAATTAGCGCGACATTTTTGTGCCAGGCGACAGGCGGCGACAGGCAGGCAAAAGGAATTCCAATATGCAGAAACAGCAACGGCAAGCGGCGTGCCCGTTACTCTTAAATCATTTGGCACTTAAAGCCTGCCGCCCGCAGCAGTGGAAACTTTTTCCGGCATCCCTGTTTGGGACACTCACAGAGATACTCCTCCTGACTCTTTTCTGTGGGTTGGCTTCTAGCAACTAAGCAAAATGTCTGCAACTGTTTATTGTTGATAAATTGCTGCTGAGGAATTAGTGCGACTGCGACGATGATGGAAGACCAAGCAAGCACAAGGCCTGAGTCCATTCTGAGCCTCCATTCTCGTACTCGTACTCGTTCTGCACTGGACAGCAGCTTCACACACACACACACCTCAGGCCCCCACTCCTGGGGTAGCAGTTTTTAGAAAATGCAAATTTCCATAGCTATGAAAAGCAGGAAAAGAGCATAGGAGGATGCTGGCCAGTGGACTGGGGTGGACTCGAGTGGAGTGTAGTGGGAGGCCCGCAAATCTTTATGCCTGCTGGACTGCAGAGTGACACATGTCGGCAGCATAGAATCCGGAGAATCAGAGCGCTTTACTGAGCGATGGCCAGCCACAGATACACTCCCCTTGGACCGCTCCCACTCCCACTCCAACCACTCCACTGCTGATCTCATAATAAAGTTAGACAGAGCAGAGCAGCAGCCAAGCCGAGCCCGGGGTAAAGTTTTGGGTTTGTTTTGGCATTTATTTAGTTTTTAGTTTAGTTTACAGTTTTCAGTTTTTCCAGAGTGTGGATGGAGTGTGGAATGATATGCAAATTTGAGTAACTGCAAATGCAATTGAGGTGCCAGCATAATAATCGAGTTTACCCATGAGTCCCAGCCCCAGCACTTGCCCTTAAAGTCACTTGACTTTAAGCCTCTTTCTCTGTGCCCATTCCTGGCTCTACCCTCTGTCCTCTGCTCTCCACTTAACCTTAAGTGATCAGGTATTAAGCGGCCAGTTGTACCCACATAAATTCAAGCAGCAAATCGTTGCCCGAACATCGCATAAATCTTCGACTGTCCACTTTTGTCACAGACCGGAAATGTCCAATAAATTGTAATTTTTCCCTAAGCTTTGGCCGCTCTCCATTCTGCCGTGGGGGTGTTGCCTCTCTGTGTGTGGATTGCAGCTCAATCATCGTTTAATATTTATGTGCTGTTCGATTGTGAAGTTTATTGGATTTGTTGGACTCTGCCGGATCGAACCGAACCGAACCCCCTCGATAATTGCAGCGTTTGTCCATTTCGGACATCGCAAAGATGTTGCAGGTGTGTGCCTGGAATTTATTGTGCGAGTAGTTCCATGGCCAACGAAAAAGAGTGGACTTCTGCTCAATTGGTTTGTTATTTATGGGATTTCTTAATACTTGGTTTGGGTTGCTGGAAGCCCGACTGTCTGGGGGAGTGTTTTCTGTTGACTGCAGATGAAAGTTTGCTGCAGGATAATTGCCCGCTTAGAGGGTGACATTTGTTTTAGATTTAGATTAAACTTAAACTGCAGAAAATTCTGTAAATGAAATCAACTTTAGGCACTTCGAATTGGCAATTTGAGGCACTCTTTCATGTACTTCTTGTAAAAACCAAACACAATAAGCCATCATTGTGTATAAAATGCCAAAATCAAAAGCAAATTATCAACAATAATGCAAATAATGAAGCAATCTGCGAGTTGATGGCTGCCTCCCATCATTTCGGGTGGTGTATCCATGGGATTATGTGTAGATATTTGTGTACCTTCATTAGGCGGAAGGCGGGATGCCCATTCTCTGCATATGTTGCAGATCAGAAACCCTCACACTCCACCACCCCTTCTTGTGCCTTTCTGGGCTGCTGTGTCACATCAAACGGAATTGATTAAAATCTAAAATGAAATAGTGTTCTGTTCTGTTCTGTTCGTTATTGTCACGTACTCCGGCTATGGCCCCTAAAAGTATGCGCACACACACCAACCCACGCGAATGACAACAATCCTTTTGTAAGGATATTATAGATGGAGTACAGCAGAGGGGCGGGAGCGGGATTGCAATTCAAATTTCAATCAAATGCGACCACTGCTCGTACCTTTTGCGGCACACATGCTGACCGACCACAAAGTGTTGTATCATTTGCACTCCTCCCACTCCCAATGCCCTTTCTTTTTTGGCCAAAATCAAATCAAAGGCTACAAACCGAAACCAGGAAGGGAGCGAAAAAAAGGTTGCAACTATTTTGCGGAGCAGAGAGAGAATCAGATAAAATTTTCATTACCTTATGGCCGCACATTATCGGCATACGGCCATCGTCTCCGACTCTACGCCATCTCGGCTTGGACTTGGATCTGGGCTCTGGGCTCTGGACTACTGGAGCACAATGTGCTGCTGATGACGTCGAGTGCTTTAGTTGTTGTTGTTGTTGATGATGCTTATTGTGTGAGCCATAAAAAAAAAGAAGCGCACAGAGAAAGCCGAGAAAGAGGACACAGAGAAAGGCAGGACGAAAGGCGACGTTTTTTATACAACAAACGACAAACGGAAAGTGTCCAACAGGAAATAAACAGGCGACAGCGACTCGGACTTGGGATTTTGGACACAAACTCGAACTGGGACTCGAACTGTGACTCCCATCCCATGTGCAGGGCAGCCTTCACGGCTTCCAATTCGGACAAATCCCAGCGAGAACAGCGTGAATAAAAAGGGTAATAATTTTATCTAGCATTCAGATCAGACACACGTCTGTCCATTGCCTCCTTTGGACCTCTCTCTCTCTCTCCCACTGTGTGTGGTTTTTTTATCCTCAGTCGTTTTTTTCCTGTAGATTGCAGAATACTTGAAACTTTGTCAACAGCCACTTGCCATTTTGCATGAGCAAGCTTATGAATAAGCGAACTCCTTTTGATTATACTGCAACCCATGCCAATCCAATCTCCCTTCTCTCCTTCCCTCGGGGACACTCTGGACACTACGAATGGATTCAATTACAAGTACCTTGAGCAGCGGTAAGCCTTGGCAGCATCTTACAGCTGCCAGCCGAGTGACAAACTGGAGCTACGAGTCAAGCTCTTTTGTTGCACTGAGAAAAACAATGTTTCTCTCTGGATTGCCCCAACTTTGAGCTATCTTTGTGCCTTCCCTAAGTGTACCCCTTCCGCTCCACTCGGCAATCCACTTCGGCCAGGGGTCTATAACTACTTCCGCTGCTGTTCGTGGGCTTTGGCCAGGGCCAATCTATCAACATAATTGATGGCTTCGATTAGTTGCAAAGCGTTTCGTTTTGAGACAAAGCTAAGAGCGAGAGAAAGAAGAGTGGCAGGATATTTGTTTGAGTGAGAGAGCGAGAGCTCAATGCACAAATCGGCGATTAATTAAATATTTACTCGAAGAGCTCAGCGTGGCAATTAATCTGGCAAGGCATTCGTTGCCCGTGTATCCGTGGAATCTTTGTGCTCAACTAATGAACTGATGCGGTGACGATAAATGGAAAACTTTAAAGGGTTTTCTTACCCCACTGTGGAGTGCTTCAGCCATTTGTCATGCATCTCGTGTTCAACTGCACGGAAAAAACAAAAACCTTCGCTCCAAGAGAGAGAGAGAGTGCGAAAGAGCACTTCTTGAGCCCACAAGCATTTTCGTTATAATTTATAATTTTCGCAGGAACCAGACTACACTCCACTTCTGCTCTTCATCAACGCCCTGCGCTGGGGGGGCCATAAACACACCAGGGGCAACGGCGTCGTCGCATAATTCTGCCATAACATTTTGGCCCAGGACTCGCAGCTCCAGCTCCAGCTCCACCTTGGAACTTCGACGCGAAGCTGCATTGCCGTCATTGTGTCGTCTCGACCGTGTACCTTGGTGTCATAAAACGAGACGCAAGGACTGCAGGGACAGCGAGAGAGTCTCCCAGTCTGAGGTTGAGTCTGTTTCCATGTATCGCCGCTGCTGCTGCCCCGTTGGCTGCCTGACAAAATGTAAAAATTGTGGAAATGTGCAAATGTCCTGCTGCTGCTGCCAGCCCCGTGCACGAGGCACGAGGCACGAGGCACAGAGTTCAAAGTCAATTGTAATTTTTATGGCCAAGTGCTACGCAATATGAATTACATGGTGAGCACTACACTACCACAGGCAAGGGGTAGTACAAACATTACGTCAGGTGCAGCCCAAAGGGTACTCCGCAGAGGCAGCAAGAGTGTTGCCAAGTCGCACGGAGAGAAAAGAGACAACATTTGACTTTCTGCTGGGAACCCATAAAAATGACAAACGAAATGTGTGTAAATTTTGTATTTCTGAGGTGGAAAGGGTAATAGGTCAGACCTCCGCTTGCCTGGATTGCATTTTCCTTCGCTCAATGTCAATTAGAAAGCCCCCCAACCAGATCCCAACTCTTATCAACACTCCAAACAGGCAGCAAAATTGAATTAAGCGACTTCTTTTCACGTACTTTAAGGCACAAAAGTGCTGCAGAAAAGTCCTACAAAGTGCAGGGAAAAAAAAGGTAGCCAAGAAAGGGTAAAGCCCACCCTCATAAGCCATCAGGAAATCCTTTGAAAAAATCATCAGCCAACTAATCCTTTTAAATGGCTTAAGAACAAAAAAAACAAAAAGTAAAAAAGAAGTGCCCGAAAATTGCTGGAAAAATATTTAAAAGTAATGAGAAATCTGTGCCGGGCCTTCATTATTTTGATGGCTGATTTAACCTGAGAGAAGCCGCTGATGCCAGATGCCGGATGCCGGATGCGGGATGCTGGACCGGGACTTTATCAGAGTCCTGCAAGGAACAACACGTTGTTTTCATTGCTCATTAGCGGCGACAGCGCGAGTTTAATTAGCATTGACGTTGCGCCCATCTGATTCCCATCTGAGATCTGTGAGAAGGGTTCGGTTAAATTGCTTCCGGCAGTTGCCACTCCATCCAGCATCCATCCAGCATCCATCCATCCAACCCTCAAGGAACAGCCAAACACCTTGAACACATTTGGCCAAAAGAAAAATTGAGCAACACTTTGATTCAATGAGCAAAAAGGACAAAGGTCGAAAGTGGGAGCCACTGGGAGGGGACTTGGAGGGTTGAATGTTGGAGCTACACACCCGCAACAGAAGCTCCAACTAATTGCCTTTTCGACATGCATTTAATCTCTATTAGATGGCAAAAACTTTTGCCCCACATGTGGAGAGAGCGGCAGGAGGGATCCCTGGCACCTTTGCTTCATAAATTATTAAGGGGTTCGATTGGCTGGCTGACTCTGCTGATTGTTCCCTTTTGGCATTTAAAACAAATTGTTGTTGTACGTTAGTTCGATTATTTGCCAGAGGGTTGGCCCCTTGACCGGACAGAGGACAGCAAAAACTTTTCCCTGATAACGATGAGAGTCCACATGAGAGTCCTCGCATCCATCCGCCCTCGTTCTCTGTCTCTATGGGAAGGTGTGAGCAGCATGCCTCTTACATATCAATAACGTTTTAGGTAGTGGCAGTGGCAGTGGCAGAGGCTGTAGTCCTGCAGGATATCCCCCCCTGTGCAGCAGCTGTGTCGACTGCTGATGACCTTTTAATTGAAGTGCCAGAAAGCGAACTTTGAGCTTTTGTTCTGGCTTTTTTTATTGTTGCTTTTGGTTTGTTTTGGGGGAGGTAATTCGATCAGGCAGGGACTCATCGAAGAGCAGGAGTCGGGAGCCAGAGTAGTCGGTGGAATGTGCCACGCCCTCCAGTCCGACTCCCTCTTCTGCTTCGGAGACTTCTCCTGCTCCAGCCATGCACACAAAAATGCAAATAAACGCGAGCACCCGACTCCCACCCCTCCTGGCATTCAATAAGCGGCATTCAAATCCCAAAAATCAAATTTTACGATGAGCCAAAGCCACTAGCATCCACGGGGAATCTCAATAAACAATCTGAGAATCTGAGAATCTGAGAATCTTGAGAAAAGTAACAGATTCCTTCTGCTGCTCCTTTGCCAGCAATTGCCGTTAATTAAACCCTTTGGGTGGAAATCCTCTGGCCAACCATTGGGCAAAAGTTTTTCCATTAAAAGGAAAGGCGCCCAGGCAGACCGCCAATGCCGCAGGCAAAAGCGCAAATCAAAAAGTAAAAATTTATGAAGCGTTTAATTGAATTAATTAAAAGCAATAATACCTTGAAATAATTGCGCCTAATAGAAAAACTTTGCCACAGATACAGATACAGATACAGTTACATCTACAGATAGAGATGGAAGTGGGGTGGGGTGATGGGGCGCAGGCACTTCCCGGGGAGGCACTTCTTCGTGTGCGACTTTTGACAGACGCTCGCCCGCCGCTTCCAGTGACAACGAGTTATGTGACAAATCCTGCACAGCAGCAGAACCAGACCAGACCAGACCAGAGCCCGACACACCGACACGAGCGCCTGGCCATAAGTCAAAATTATCAACAAGATGGCCAGGAGCAGGACCACTACTAGACCGAGTCCTAGCCACTCCTTTAGGCCATGGTGCTGCTGGTCTTCCCGGTCCAAATGGCAACTGTCACGCACGTAGGCCACGCAACATTGCGAAAAATATGTCTTTGATGTCATAAATCAATTACGAGTGGGATTTAGCCTCTCCCCCCGGCCAGGAAAGTGGCAGGGCAGGATCTGCGCCTTTCACAGCCAAACAACTTGTTAGACGCTGGGTCCTGGAGCCTGCCACTTTCCACTTTCCACTTTTCCACTCTCTTTTCAAGTTTAAAACGTGACTAAATGGAGTGCCCGAAAAAGTTCGCGAAGCAAATGAAGCGCGTGAATTCCGTAGAAGACTTCAGAGCAGCCACCTTTGCCGTTTGACTACACTTCGCCCTCCCCTCAGAGGCTTTTGTTCTGTAATTATGTCACACACATGGCCCTGGAGGCAAAAGAAAAGGCGGATGGTCTGAGCAGGGGAGAGATTCGTCATCTCCCAGGCCTGTCGAGTGCCAAATGTCAACGTGACATGTGTGTGGGGTAGAGGGTGGAGTCTGTTAGTTTATCAAACATAATTAAGAACTTCCAAGGCAGACCAGAGAGAGAGAGAGAGAGAGAGAATAAACAGAAGTTTAATTATTGTGCAAGTTGCCTGGCGGCAGCGCCGAGGCCAGGGCTCACCTTTTGACTTATGATGTATTGCCAGCCAACTGACAACTGACAACTGACAGATGACAGGAGCCAAGAGCCCCATCTCCAGCTAGAGATGAGGTTCCTTAAAGCCAAAAGGATTGAAACTTATGGGCAAGGAAACGTTTCTTAAAGACTTCTTTCCACACTAATTACTGCGCCTCAAAGGAGTCGAAGAAAAGCAAAACAAGTTTCGCAGTACATTTGCATAAATCAAACAATTAGTCACGCCCTTCCATAAACAGCCGGCAAACTATTTCCCAAACTATTGTCCAGCACTCGAATAAAGATTCCTCTCTTAATTCTTAATGTCTCCCCGCGGTGCCGTTTGGGCCTCGTCTTACAAGAAGTCGAGAAGGTGTCCATGTCCGTGTCCGTGTCCATGTCCTGCCGGATTCCATTCCACTTTTCTAATTTATGCGACATTTGTTAGTTTTCTACTCTCTCTCCCACTCTCCCACTCTCTCGCTCTCCCTGCTCTTTCTTTCCTTAATAACTTCTAATTCACGTAACCCGCACGACCCTTTTCGGGCCTGGGCTCTGCCGCCCACATGGAAAGAATTCTCTCAACGAAACACTCCAACCACTCGGCACTGGCACCACTACGACGCACTAATTTATGGTTTTGGGCATCGAAATTTATGTACGCCACACAAAAATACAAAATACAAAACACAAAACATTTCTTGCTGTTTTCTGTCTCTTGTTTCAAAAGCTCCAAGGTGACAATAAAGGAATGAAAGAGTTCTGGGTGGAAGCGAAGAAATGAAGCGAAAAAAGGTTTAAATATGTATGAAATATTTTTAGAGCCAGAAATTGTAAACTATTAAATAAAACACTAAAAGGAAAAAGTGTTCAAAGAATGAATTGAATCAGAAAAGAAATCTTAGAACGCAAATTCTCGTAGTTTGAGTTCGCCAGCTCTCATAAATTGTATTATTGACAAATTAATGAATTATTAAAGACACAAAATCAATTTCTAATCGCTAAATCTAGAAAGCAATAAGTATACCTTGACATTTATGGACATTCACCTTTGACTTGGCGGCATTTCTAACACAATCAACTTGTTCCCTTTTTATTGCAGCACTCGCAAGAGTCGCAGTGGCCACACACTCCCCGCCAAGTAAGTAGTGCAAAATGTAAGCAAATAAAAGCACCAATCGAATGATATGAGAATCCCATGTCTCTGGCTGCTAATTGGCATCGTTTTGGCGCTTTGATTAATCCCAAAATGAAGTTCAGTAACCTGAGCTTGAGTAGCATCTGTGAGAGTATTTGTATCTCGGGCTGTATGCGGAACTTGTTGTATAAATTATATAACCGAATCCCAGCCTCTTTTTCCCTGAACCGCCCCTGCCTGCCCCTCCCCCCTAGACCCAATGCAATTGTGCAACTTTTTATGCCGAGACTTGTTCTGGAAATGGAAAACTTGTTCTCCATAAAGCGCGTCGCTGCTGGCTAACCGCAGCGTGTAAATTTAGCACTTTGTATGGAGCCAGACTCGAACCGGCACCTGGTGTACTCTGACTGTGTCTCTGCCTCTCTCCGTTCTGGCCGCTTTCCCCTGGCTTTGAGCCGTGTCTTTTGTGTCTTATTTGGTAATCAGAAGCACGACTCCAACGCCAGCAATGATGATGATGACGACTCGACGGCCAAGTTCAGTGGCCTCCAAGTGTGCTGAAACTGTGTGTGTGTGTGTGTGTGTGTGTGTGTGTGTGTTTTGGGCCGCTTCTGGCCATGTCTCGCCACTCGATTTACATAGAAACTGGGTCAAGCGTGGTCAGGTAGTGAATCTCGAGCTCAAGAACTCTGGATAAACAGCAAGGGCTTTGCGAAATTCTCTCCTACACACAGCTAGATCTTAGATCTAACGGTCAAGCCCGATGCTGCTGTGTGTGGCAATGTTTGGAGGGTTTCAGGGATTGCCACACGAGACAAGAAAATGCAATTAACCAGCGAGAGAAAAATGCTCGCATAATGTACATCACGTAGCCCCCGAGTCGGGTCGGGTGTGGAAACCTGTTGTTGACTCTGGACTGGCACTTCCATTTGCTGGGCTTTTCAATGACTTTGAACTCTTTTTTCCAGCGGTGTGGGGGACGGGGACAGCGTAAACATTTGCATATCGAATCGATTTTGTTTGTTTGCTTGACCCATTTGTAGGTGCTCGAGCGGAGCCCACGCCAACGCCACTTCCACTTTCATTAGGCTTTTGCGACTTTCTTTGTCAAACAAACGATCGCAGCAAGACCCTACATGGAACCCCCTGCTGCTGCTGCTGCTGCTGCTGCTGCCTCTCTCTCTATCTCTCTCGCTCTGCTAACCAGTTTGAGGCGCAGTTGGCTGCGCTGCTGCTGCCGTTCTCGATGCGGATTCAAATGATTCTTTGGCTTTGGCTTTCATAAAAAGTCTTTGGCCAACTTTCTTGAGCTTCATTCGCGCTTCACTCGCGCGATCCGTCAGTTCGCTACGTTCCCAAAATGAAAGCAGTTCTCTGTGTGCTGCCACTGCTGTGTGCCCTGGTGGCCTGCCTGCCCACCGCCGAGAAGGAGAGCTCGGGCAAGGCCAGCTCCTTTGCCAGCGAAACCTCACAGCTGATTGCCATGCAGCTGCTGAAGTTCAACAAAGACATTGACGCCAATCAGGTGCACTCGCCGCTGGGTGTGGCCTCCATTCTGGGCGTGCTGGCCGAGGCCTCCGAGGGCGAGACCTACGCAGAGTTCACCAAGGTCTTTGGCTATCCCAAGGATCGCGCCGAGCTGCGGGCTGTGTACCGGCGAGTGCTGGGACGCTACCAGAATCGCGATGCCGCCGTGGCGCTGCCCTCGTTCCAGACTTGGTTCTACATCTACCGCAATCACAGCGCCCGGGCGGAGTACAAGGAGCTGCTGCAGCAGCACTACTTTGTGGAGGTGAAGGACATCAACCGGAAGGACTATGACTGGAACGAGCCAGACACTTCGCTGCAGCTGCAACTGCAGCCAGAGGGCAGCGGCTCAGAGGCCGGAGAGGATGGTGGTCTCAGCACGGAGCAGCCCAGCAACAGCAAGGATGTGATCGGATTCGAGACGCTGAAGCGCATCAATCTGGACGATGACTTGCTGCCAGTGGCCGTGCCCGCCGACACCTACGGCGAGGAGGTGCTGGACAAGGAGGCTTCCAAGTTCGATCGCGAGGTGGACGACAAGCAATATGTGGAAAAACCAGTTGCCCAGGCGGAGGCCGAGCAGCTGCAAAGGGAGCAGCAGGCGACGGCCAGCACCACCACGGAGGAGGCGGAAGCGGAGGCCACCACCACAGAAACAGCGGCAGCTGAGGCAGTGGAAAAACAGGAAAAACCAGCCACTGTCATTGCCGAAGGTGTGGAAAATCCAGCAGAGAAGCAGCAGAACAAGAGGAGCGATGAGAATGAGAAGCAGAATCTCAATCTGGAGGAGAACGAAACGGTGCAGGAGGAGGAGAAGCTGCGCAAGGTGGTCGGCTCCGAGGCGACGCCGGTGACCGCCGGTGAACCCGAGAAGGTGCGCCTGCCCCTCCAGAAACTGGAAAGTGCCGTCAAGGCAGCCTCCCAGGTGGGCAGTGCCGATGAGATAATGCTGGCTTTGGAGACGCATATGGGCGCGGTTAGTCGGGTAAGAGAAAGGCAGAAAGAAAGTTCATCGATTGGGTTATCCAATAATAAACTTCCTCCAGGTGTATGGCGCACGCAGTCTGTTCCGGCAGGATGACATCACCTCGGCGCTGAGTGCCAATTCCATTACGGGACGCTCTGCGGGCTCCAAGTCCAAGATGTTGCTCTTCAATGGCCTCTACTACAGGGGCAGCTGGGCCACGCCCTTCTACCAGCTGCGGGATGGCAGCGATGAGTTCTTCTTCATGACCAACGAGGATGCCATGAAGGCGCCAATGATGCACACGCGAGGGGAGTTCCTGGTGGCAGATTTGACCCGACTGAAGGCCCGCGTTCTGTCGCTGCCGTACGAGACCTCGCGCTATGCTCTGTGCATCCTGCTGCCCGATGAGACGGAGGGCCTGCACGATGTCATTGCCCAGCTGCAGCCGAGCGACTTCCAACTGGCACGCCAGAAGGCGCAGCTCCGCCAGATGCACGTCTCCCTGCCCAAGTTCCAGGTGGAGGAGACCTCGCGCTCCGAGTCGATGCTCAAGCAGATGGGCCTGCGGCGTCTCTTCTCGCGCACTGAGGCCGAGTTGGGGCTGCTGTCGGAGGATGCCGACTTGCATGTGGATGAGATTGTGCAGTTTGTGAATGTCCGCGTGGACGAGGGCGGCAGCAGTGCCAATGCGCTGTCCGCGGCCACCCAGGCACGCTCTCCCCAGACCCCCGAGGATTCCGACGCCATTCTGCCCGTGCCCGAGCCAGAGCCAGAGCCTGGGGTGGAGCGTTTCGAGGTGAATCGTCCCTTTGCCTACTTCATCATGGACTGCGAGGAGCAGTTTGTCCTGGCCTCTGGCAAGGTCTATACGCCAGAGTTCAAGGAAGATCTGCCCGGCGTTTCCGTGGAGATTGAGCTGGAGCAGTCGTAGGCATCGATCGACTGGGTGCTCCTTAGATCTTAAGTTTCGTAACGAATTTTCACCGATCCACATGCACATTTCATGCAGCGAATAAAACGTACAACAATTCATTTTCCCCACAACAAGAGAGAACCCGTTTTCCCAGCCACTTCAGGGGAGTCGGAACTCATCCTTGAGTCCTCAATTTTGCGCAATCAAAACAACAATTAATTCGCTTACTTCTCGGGGAAGTTCCACGGACGGCAGAGAGCAGCAACCCCCGGGACTCAATTGTCTGTCCGTAATGTGAAATGTATCTGACGGCGGGCATCGCTAATTTCCTTCGTGCTGCAAATTTGTCATTGCATTTGCCACGAGGGTTGGGCCATGGACACGGGACACGGGACACGGGGCAGTGCCTGTGCCTGTGCCTTTGCCATGGTCTTCCATCAATTCTCAGGCTAGTCGAGCGTGAGGCGCATCCGCCACGTGCCCCGTTTTGGGCCGGAACGAATGCTGACGGAACTTTTCAAGTGGTCAATGGGCTGCAATTAAAATTCTCATTAGAATGCATGGATGATGTCTTACTCAGTCCGAATCAGAGGTACAGTGATGCTGATTCTCCAGTCTGGCCAGGAAGCAGCAGCCCCACTCCTGAAGGAAAACGCACAAGTAAAACACACACACACACAGAGGAAAATGTGTGTCTGGAGACGTAGGAAGATGCGTGGTTCGAGGAGGAGTCAGCAGTCAGAGTCTCTCTCGTCTCTTGTCTGGCGTTGGTGCTGGCGCCGGACTGGCGGGCGCCAAAAACCAGAGGTAAAAACAGGAGTAAATGCGTGCCCATGATTATAGTGATGACGACTTCTTCCTCCCAAGCAAGCAAAGCAACCCCAAGGAGAGGCAGGAAGGCAGAAAGACAGGCAGGAGGCGGGCAAGAGGCAGGCAGTCAGACATTGCTGCTGCAGAGCGGAGACGATGATGTTTCATCTTTTCCACATGAAAACTCACGTAACAAAAATTATGATAATCATAACATTTTTTCTCCTTTCTTGTGGCGCTTTTGTTTTGCTAGCCACTGGACACAGGAGACACAAAGGAGACGAAGGCAGCAGCGCCGCTGTCCTGTGCAAAAGGTAGCCCAACGTCCATGGGTTAATGGTCTGGCGTCTAGTTTTTTGCTGTCTGCTCTATTTTTATTAAGTCTTTGCATATAAATCAATGTTGCCCGATATGCAGAAGAGCAGAAAAAGGTATAAAAGATTTATGGCTGCTGTGCTCCAAGCGGGTGGAGCGGGGAGCTCGAGCTCGTTTAAATATTGTTTAACATAATTTCGTGCAAAAGTTTCGAGAGTTTCCACTGCGAAACTCTGGCCATGAGATACATAGACTCCCTGCCACTCTGTTTTGCTGTAGAGATAAATAAATAAACAAAAGTGGCCATAAATCCATCCAATTGCATCAAAGATCTTTTCAACAAAAGACATGGCAGAGTTGGGGCGCTGCGTTGTAGATTTATGGCACTGCCACAAGTCTAATTACAAGTGAAGTTTGTCGACTTCGAGCATCATCGTGGGGCGTGCAACAAGTGTGGGAAATCAACAGAGATAGAGAGTACTCCACAGCAGCTGTTTTCCCTGGAAAATCTTCCGCCACTCTGCCACATGTGAGCAGCAGCTGGTTGTCAAGCAGATGGATATTGTAGGAATGTCAACGCTTTCCCCTGCTGATCCCCCCGAGTGGCATAGAAATGTTAGGAAATATTTAGCTTTTTCTTCAAACAAAATCGATCAATAATGGGTGGGGAAATAATCCAACTAGAAATCTGCAAATATCTCCTCGTGACGCATATTCTTGGCCTTGGCGCGCGCTTTTTCCGAGATCTTGTCAAAGTGCGTGGTGTCCTCGGAGTTGGCCAGATTGGGCACATAGGGGGCATGCACCGTCTGATTGAGCAGCGGTATCCAGTCGACATCCTTGAACCATTCGTGCTCCTTGATGTCTTTGTTGCCATTGATTAAGTTGCCATATCTGCAGGGGCACAGTAGCGATTAGGGGTATGCATTTATTAGACTATTCTGTGGGCCCACCTCTTGGACAGATCCACCTGCAGCAGGTGCTCCACGAGGTGCCGCAGCGAGCTACTGAAGTACGAAGGCATTTTGTAGTCTGCCTCGCAGATCTTGTTGTACATTGCCATGACATCCCGATTGTGCGCGGAGAAGGGCGAATTGCCAGCCACAAACTCAAAGACGAGCACGCCAAAGGCCCACCAGTCCACGCTGGTGCCGTAGGGCTTGGACTGAATGATCTCTGGGGGCAGATACTCGGGCGTGCCGCAGAGTGTCATCGTGCGGGTTTCCACTTTCTGCAAGGGTAAGGAATTATAATCCATGTTCACAGCAGGTCTAAACGCAAGACTAGCCTTTGCAAAGCCAAAGTCCGTCACCTTCAGATAGCCATTCTTGTCGATCATTATGTTCTCGGGCTTGAGGTCCCTGTAGAGCAGGCTGCAGTGATGGAGGTACTCCAGGGCGAGGAACACCTGTGCCGCATAGAAGCGAGCCTGCTTCTCGGTGAACTTGCGAACTCTGCAAAGAAGAAGGATACAGAAATGCAAGAGAGAACTCTGATGCGATGCTCACTTGCGATGGTAGGAGAAGAGCTCGCCGCCGGCTATCAGCGGCAGGATCAAGTACAAGCTGTCGTTGTCCTTGAACGAGGCAATCAGAAAGACCGTGTTCGGGAAGTGTATGGAGCGCAGGACATTCTTCTCGCTCATCACATGCGTCACCTGCTTGGTCTTGACAATTTGATCCTTGCTGAGCTGCTTGGAGGCAAAGTACTGGCCGGACTCCTTCTCGCGTACCAGCTGCACCTTGCCAAAGGAGCCAGCGCCCAGCGTGGCCTTCACGTCGTAGGTGTCCAGGCCCGTGCTGGGCGATGGTACGTTCTGCGAGTACCTCTTGTTGAAGTCGTCCCGCAGCTTGTCCAGGATGAGCAGATAGTCCGTCTTGGGGCTAAAGTGCATGGGCGTGTCGGTCGGGGTGGGGCCCATCTTTCAATTGAATTTTGAATTTAAAAGAGAAGAAAATTTGGGAGGTTCCAAAACGATTCCGAATCGGAAAGTGATTTATATTTCAAACACACAAATCTCACACAAATCTCAAACACAATAAAAACTGACAACAAAGGAACATCCACATTGGATCCGCTAGAAATCCATAAACAGCTCGGGATGACGATTGATCCTGGACTTGAGCTTGGCCTTGGCCTCGAAGTGATCGAAGTGCGAGAGATCCTCGATGCTGGTGACGGTGGGCACGTAGGGTGGCGTCACCTCCTGATTGAGCACCGCAAACCAGTCGACGCCCTGGAACCACGGATGTGCCTTGATGTCCGCCGGACCCTCCGTCGAGTTTCCTAAACTGAAGCAACATCCATCAGCTGTCCATGGATAACGCATTGCCACTTACCGCTTGGACGTTTCCACCTGCATGAGTCCCTCTATCAGGTTCTTGAGGTGCGCCGTGAAATAATTTGGTATTCGATACTCGCCCATGCAGATCTTTGAGTACATGATTATGACATCGCGATTGTGGGCGGAAAAGGGCGAACGGCCGGAGACAAACTCAAAGAGCAGAATGCCAAAGGCCCACCAGTCGACGCTTTTGTTGTACGGCTTCAGCTGGATGATCTCTGGGGCAAGGTACTCCGGAGTGCCGCAGAGCGTGGTGGTGCGTCCCTCCACGCGCTGCAAGAAGGGAGATGTAAAGAGAGGAATCACGCTTCTGGGTCTACCTTTGTACCTTTGTGAAACCAAAATCTGTCAGCTTAATGTATCCTTTGAGATCCAATAGAATATTCTCGGGCTTGAGGTCGCGATACATGAGACTCATGCGGTGCATGTACTCGAGGGCCAGCACCACCTGGGAGGCATAGAAGCGGCTCTGTTTCTCACTGAATTTCCGCACTCTTGGCCAGCGTTAGATGGGGGGACACAAAAAGACTCAAAACACGTTCGAAAAGGCGAGGGGATTACTCACTTGCGATGGTAGGAGAAGAGTTCCCCACCGTTAATGAAGGGCAACACGAGATAGAGATAGTCAAAGTCCTTGGAGGAGTCTATCAAATGAATGAGAAAGGGAAATCGAGCGGCACTCAGCACTGTCTTCTCGTTGTGGACATGATTGACCTGCTTGAGGCGCACCAGATCCTCCTTGCTCATCATCTTGGCCGCATAGTAGTTCTTGCCCGCCTTCTCTCTGACCAGCAGCTGTCGATATACAAAAGAATTAAATTGCAGCAAGAGTATCTTCCCTCTCTGCACGCACCACAGTGCCAAAGCTGCCATTTCCGAGTACCGCACGCTGCACATAGTTCTCCAGGTTGGTGTACGGGGATTGGGATTGCTTGTTCCAACGCTCATTAAAGTCCCGGCTCATGCTGTCGAGGATGGTGTTGTAGTCTTCCTTGTTGTTGAAGTAAAATTCAGAGTGCAGCGGCTGGCTCATAGTCCGGAGAACGCGGACCAATCATGCATCTTAGACGGCCACAGGCCAGACGCCAGATATCGCGATAGAATGTGGAGGTCCGATTTGTGGTAAATAAATGTTAAGGCAACCAATGACTGAACAAGAGGAGGCAGAAAGGTAAAGCAGCTCGACAAATTGAGAATTTGGAATTTCATTACTTTTCTGGTTGATTGACAACTGAGTCAAAGCCAGAGATAAAGTTGTGCTCGGGCTACACTCCGCTCCACTCCACTGCCAAGGAGTTTCAATTAGCCAGCAGAACATTCCTCAAAGTGGATCCAAGGTATGACAAATTTACCTCTCGGAAGGGAGGAGTGAATGAGAGCCATGCTGAGAAATGGTCATTTCCTGTGTGTGTCCCTGGAAGTGAGTCCACAAACAGTGGCAGCAGCAGCAGCAGCAGCAGCAGCACACATGTGTGTTTGTGTACGTCCCTGTGCCGACTTCTTGGCATGTCCTGGTGCTCGGCAAAAGTAAGAAAAATTGCAAAACGTCCACTTGATAAATGATGCTAACCAAGATTACATAAGTTGGTAATTTTCTAGTACATTTATTTCTACATGTCAGCCAGGAGGAGGACTCCAGAACTCAGTCAGGGCCCAACCGCATCGAGGACTTGCCTGCCAGCCAGCCTGATGTTGATGGACATGTGAGTGAGTGTTGGGGTCCATTTGGGTTGCGAATAGTTTGTAGGCTTATCCCGGAAGCTCCGTTTGTGTTGGGGTTTTTCCTGCCTTTTAAGGTAAACTGTCGACCGAGCCGTTTATTGGCCATTTCTCCGGCTGCTGTCCTCTTGTTGTCCCACCTAAATTGACAATTAATCATTATCTTGGCCGAATTGGCAGGGCGGTGACATCCATTGCTGCATGTGAAAATGGCTTTCTAAATATGTGGTGCGGCCTAATGCCCTGGCATTTATTCTCTAGAACGAAAACTCTTCATTATTGATTGCTGTCAAAGGGGTGGGGGGGGGGGGGGGGGGAAACCCACCCCCTTTTTGTTGTTTTTCCTTTTCTTTCCCAAAATTAAAAATAAAAAGGAAGTCCCCGTCCCCCCCCCCCTAATGAGGCACCAAATTACTCCCCCGTGGNGTAGGCCACAAGTTATCCTCCGCTGGGACTTCTGAGATTTTAATTCGCTTAAAATAATACAAATCGTCACGTACTTAGCATAAGACATGTGTCTCTGTGTCTGCCTCTACTTTCACTTGCACTGCGTGCAAAAACTAAACAATTTCACTTAGTCCCCCAAACAAAATCGGAGACCCACTGCCAATACCAATCCCTGTCCAGATCTTGGCTCATTTAACTCGCAGGCTCTCCAGAGTTGGCTAAGATATGTTAACGACTGCAATAAATAAGCGGATAATATCTCAGAGAGAGGAACGGAACGTTTGTTCCATAAATACACGCACACATATGCCTCGATCTCCATCTCCAACTCATCTACCAGCTGCGGTTCAGGGCTCTGGGCTCACGCGCTTTTCCCGCTAAGCGGCCCAAGCGCAGATTAAGTCGTACGCACACGTTTCTGGGCCGTTTCTTTTGGCCACACTTAAAATTCATTTGTTGTCTGAAGGACTCACTCGCATCTTCACCAGAAGTTATGCAAAGTAATTGACGCCTCGATGAACTGTTGACACACATGGCATTTGTCTTTCGTCCTCTCCGGCCTGGCCAGGCTAATATTTGGCTTAGTTATCAGAGAGGCCATTTTTTGGGGGCTTAAGTAGGTGAATGTCCCTGCTCCGCTGCTGTGTATGTGTGTGCGAATAAACGAAGGAATGGCCAAATTCAATTATGCTGAAAGGTTTCTAACCCAACCACCCTGCCAGCCTGCTATCAGAACTACAGCTGTCCTGCAGGAGTAGTCCTGTGGGCTGTTTTCTGTGGGCTATCCTCAGCCATTAGCGCTAATCTCTGCACAATCGGGAATAAATCATGGCACGAGTATGGCCCAAGCCCTGGCCCTACGTTCACTGTGTGTGTGCCCCGGGAAAATGCATTCCAATTCACAGTTCAGCGGGCAGCAACAATGTCTCACAACGTGTGCGCCTCAACAACGACAGCAGCCAACAGACCAACAGCCCGGCAGCCCGGCAGCCCAGCATCCTCTACGTGTTTCTCAGTGTGTGTTTGTGTCTGTGCAAAAGGTGTAACTAATCCGCATGCCATGTGACTTTTGTCATGCGCCGATGTCACTCATTCACCCGATACCCGATACCCGATACCCGACACCCCGAATGCTCCCGTCGAATGCCCGGCGAACCCTTTGCCAAATGCCAAAGGTTTTCCACTCAATTCCACCCCAAAAGCATAAGCATTTTCGGCTTTCCACCTTCAATCAACGATTGCGTTGCGTTTCGTTTCGTTATTGTTGTTCATTGTCGAAATTGTGTGCCGCTTGTAATCCGTTGATTTGGCTCTGGCCGCCTGCAGGAAACTCTGCGGGTGGGCTGCCTGACATTTTGCAGTCGACTGGCTGCTGCCGTCATCGATGAATGGTGGATGACTGAGGTGTAATCATAATTTCCCCCAGCTACTGTGGAGCACCTTTGGGCCCACAGTCATACAATAAATCAGCAGAGAGAAAGCGAAGAACTATTGACACAGCCAACGGGTTGGCCATAAATCAGCGATGGGGGAATCCTGGACAGCAGGTCCTAAACAAATTGCAACACAGATATGTACGTAGCGTCAAATTCCATCTAAAATGCAACAATGGTGGGTAAAAACAATTGTTGGAATTATAACATTTTTCGCCATTTAGCCATAAATAAACAGAAATGGAAATAGAAATGGAAATGGAAATGGAAACAGGAGCAGGTTCCGTTGGTTCCGCTGGTTGGTTCCATCCGTTGGTTTTTAGTACACATTTCCTATGCACAGAAAATGCTGTGAAACATTTTATTGAAATTCAATTAAAGTCGTATTTCAATAATTGGTCACGCATGGTGCACGCTTCCCAAATGCCGCTTCGATTTACAATTTATGAGTTGTCACTGGCCGGTTATGTTTTCTTTTTTTTTTCTATTTTCCATTTACCATTTTGCCAGTTGCCATTTGCCATTTGCCAATCCCAATTGAAATTCGCTGCCACTTGGACATAGTGAGTGCCATTGTCCTTTGTCCTTTGGCTGCTGCTGCTGCTGCTGCTGCTGCTGGCCGGAAATTGTTGCAAAATTTCGGTCGTTCCCATTTCCAGATACTCTCCTTTCCGGTCCACCCATGGCCCTGCCGTGCTGCATTAGGCTGCAAGTTCTTATCAGTTGAATGTTGTGAGTTCGTGGGGCAGGGTCACCCTTGTCAACCTCGATTCCCCGCCTCCCTCTTCGGATTCACCCCTAAAAGCGAGTGCGTGAGCCTCACGTTAAGTGTGCAACATTTTTGCGTGATTTGTGCGAATTTCTCTCGCGATAAAAGTTGTCTTCTCTCGCTTGAGGGTTGCCAGGGGGTGGATGGATGGTGGGTACCCGGTTCCCGGTTCCCGGTTAGTTTTCCTCCTGTTTGCTGCCTGTTTAGAGCCATAAATTCTTTTTTACTTGTCATATCTCTGATTCGCTGCATTTAGGCACAGATCATTAAGTTTTGCCCATTCCCATATCCGATCTGAGATGCTAACATGTGTCCCACTACTCCACGTACTCCCCGTACTCCCCGTACTCCTCGCTGTTTGTGGGTATTTTATCAAAATGTCAATTGCTCGGCAGCCTGTCACGGCTCTTTAGCTGCCACTTGGCAGGAGCATCCTCTAATTAACGAGGCGTTGATGCCACATTTCTGCGGGAATTATTTAGCAAACAAAATCAATTTGAATTTGAAGGAGTACCGCGGAGGAGTCTTGCTCAATTTAGTTTTGGAGTAGAACCAAATGAGATCTATCAAAGCATCAGCAGAAAACACTCAAATGGAAGATCGCTGGAATGGAGGGAGTTTATAAGGGAATCGTGAGGAGTTAGGAGAAGATGGAGAGCCGTGTTTTTTCTTCAATTTGTTAAGGTTTCAGAGGAGTAAATATGTTAAAACGGGCAGAAAATAATATAAAAATATAATAAATAAATGTAGAAAATTATGAACAGCACTGAGGATCGATAATTCCACTTAAATTCTGTACATTTGCCTAGAGTTAACTTCCTTAAGTTTAGCTTGAATGTATATTTATTTAAATATTAATAGAAAATAGGAAATTAATCTAGAAAATACCCTCGAAAGGTCCACAGTACGCACTGAGATCTGTCATCTTTTGGCCCAGTTTTGTGGCCAATTAAATTTGTCACTTGGGTGAATACCAAGCAAACCCCCAACCACCTTCGAGTCAATTATCACGAAACTTCAACACGCATGAACGTCATTCGCAGAAGGCAGGAATGCCAGAGGGAGCAAGGTACAAGCTGCAAATGCAACACAAATAATCAACCTGAGGCACGATCAAAGCGACACTGACAGCGACAACTCCCTGGCTCTCTCTCTCTCTCTCTCTCTCTCACTCTCTATCTGCGACTGGCTGTTAGCCCTTGGTCTGCAGAGGGGCACCGACTGCATCTTTATGATCCCCTTAGATCTCTGCTGCCTGGCTGGCTGGCTGGCTGCTGGCACTGCCCGGGCCACTATTTCTGCACGGGAAACATTTTATTTTGACAGGCATGCGATTTGCACGCTTAATTGAGACAGGTGCACTCGGGGGGCGGGGCAGCAGGGGCCAGTGACAGTTCCCCATGGAGTGGGGTGGAGGGCCACGGGAAGTGCGGCCAAGCTGCGACACATGTTCCCCAATGGTGTCGCACAAACGCAGAGATTTATCATCGTGCCACATGCCGCATGTCGCTGCTCTGCTCTGCTTCCCCCGCTACACGTGTGCTGCCGCTTTTCACGGGAAAAGCCAGCGACGCACGCCAAATGCAAAATTAACAACCTAATTAATAGTTGGCCAAGACGCCAAGGGACGGAATCGAATGGGGATGAGGCTGGTGATGGGTACCTCGGTCTCTGGGCACTCATCTCACCCACTCATGTCTGCTCGCTCCTCCTCCTCCCAGAACTTCCCCAAGGTGCAGCTGCTGCCTCGATCGTTTTTAGATACTTTTAATGCAGTGCTTGGGGCATGGCAGTGCTGCCCGAGAGAGCATCCAAATCTGCTGCTAAATGTTCCAACCCAAAAGCAGGATCTGCTGTCCTTTGTTACTCGTTTTTAATTGAAGAGCTGCCTCTGTCTTTTGGCGGACTCCGCAAATATATTGGCAGCAGCCGGGAACCGCAAACTAGGAGTAACTAACGGCCAGCGGGCGGCCGCTGTCAAAGTCAGCTGTTCCTTTCGAGCGTCTAAAAATGTGCAAAATTCTAAATTGACTGCCAGACTCTGCCAGCACAACCCACCCTCGAGTGGGTGCTGCTCCTCCATTGAAGGCGCTTGCGGTTGACGCTCTTCAGCGCTGGCCGGACGTTTATTGAACATTTTTACTTGCGGTTCCCTCCAGACTGCTGGACTGCTGGACTGCCGGACTCGTGACTCCGTGGTGCTGCTGTTTGCTGCCAGGACCCCGCTGGAAGCGCACTTTTATTAATTTTTTGTCTCAATTTCACGGAACGCCTTAAATGCAAATAGCTGCAAATGGGATTTGCAGGGTGCAGAGAGAGGAGGGAACTCGAATGAAATTGGCCAAAAAAATGCGTTAAATGCAAATTGGATAAGATGGCTTGTGTCGCGGAGGATACGAGAGAGTGGCTGAGTGGCTGCCAAAAGCGAAGCGGCAGATATCCTGGCGGATATCCTTGACTGAAGACGAGACTGAGGCTGTGGCTGATTCGGGCTGAGGCTGAGGCTGAGCCTGAAACCCGAAGCGAGGAAAACTTTAAAGTGGATTACGTTTCTCGTAGATATCCTGCCCCTGCCCCTGCCCCTGCCTCTGCCACATCATGGTGCTATCTCCTGCCTGGCCTGTCCGCCTGCCTGCCTGCCTCGTGCTCATGTCCTTCGCGTGCGTTTCGCAAACATAAATCCGTGAGTTTTTGCGAGCACAATTTATGGCGCTCGCGACACTCTCAAAACTTTTGGCGGCATTGTTGTATTTATGACCGCGACATGACCTGCTCACATAAATGGCCAAGTCCTGCCTGTCCTGCCCGTCCTGAAAGTGCCAGTGGGAGCCGAAAGTGTTGCCTGCCTCCTGCCTGCCTGGCGGTACGTGAGCCGCAAACCTCCTCCATGCTCCATCCATTCCTCTGGCAAGTTCTGCGCGGAAATTGGATTTGCTGGTTGCTGGATGCACAGAGCTCTAAGCATCTTAAATCTGCACGCCTGTCAATTTATTTTTGATCGAAATTTATGTCTGCTACCCTAATGAGCTGCAGGGAAAAGCCAAAGAAAAGGCCAAGCCAGGAACAAGGAAAACAGGAGCCTTCGCGCTGGCACTTTGCCCCAATTCCAATTGAAGTTAATTACGTGGAACATTCACAGTTCCAAAATGACGATTTACATTTGAAATGTAGAGCCACCCCTCTGGGCCGAAGTCCAAGCCACGGCCAAAGCCAAAGCCAAATCCAAATCAATTCAACCGGATGCATAGCGCTCGCTGTCCAGGATGTCGATTGTTGTCCGGGCAGCGTCGTTTCTGCTTATGACTGCAGAAATCCATTCTATATATTCTACTGTATTTTTCCACTACTTGATGTGTGTGTTTGCCGAATGTCTCTAGGCGGAATGGTCAACGTTCTGGGAGCATAACGTAGCCATAATTATTGTTATGTTAATGGGAAAAGCGAAGGAAGGCGGGCCTCTGCCTGCTGCCTGCTGCCTGCTGCCTGCTTTTGGGGTTGATTGGATATCGGTCCATAAAGCCATCAACCACATCGACTTGGACATAGGCTATTGCCAAATGTTGTTTGTCCAACGGTTTTCACGTCATCTCTCTGCTCTGTGTTTGCCCTGCGACTTTGCATAAAAATGGACGAGAAATGGTGTCCAAGTCGAGGGAGTGGGTGCTCTGCGGGATTAGCTTTTTGCTGGCAATACAGACAGTAGTCTCTGATTGAATTACGAACTACATTGAACAGCGCCACTAAGTAGTGCTTGTGCAATTCCCGAAACTTATTCCCTGTGTACACAAAAATCAAACATTTTTGGGGGTAGAAAATGAAAGTCGGAAGGGGGCAAAAACTGTGGCAGGAAGAGTAATTTTTTCTATCTTCAAGATGAGCGATTCCCACACACAGAACTGTATAATTTTCATATTTCAGAGATCTGTAATTCCCCTTAAAAATGTACCCAAAATTTCTCTCATTTTCTATGCCAAAACCAAGACCAACTTTTGGCTTATTGAAACTCCACTTAGACACCCGAAAGTATGCAGCCATTAAGGACACTCAACCTCAGCACAACCTCAGCGACACGCAATGCCAAGAAAAGGGGCGTGGCAGTCGCACTCCTTTTTTTTAGAACGATTCGCCACAGCTTTTTGTCGAGAACGGGCGGCGGACGATCTGCATCTGATACGAGAGTGGAGGCGGCGTCAGTGTCAGCGGATGTGGCATCCCTGATAGGTGTGACACATCGTGGGTGATTGATGAAATGTTTGGCCATAAACCCCCCAAGGCGAACAGAGGAGGAACGAAAGGGAAAAGGGAAGCGCCACTCCACCGCCAACTAATTTCCACATTTTTCACATTTACGAAGACAAATTGAGGTGCGAACTCGGGTCAAGGCAATAAAACTGCCGAATATCAAAACAACAAAATCTTTGCAACAGTAGCCCATAAAAAAAAGAGCAGAGCAAGGGGTAAGGGGTAAGGGGGCAAGGGTAAACGCGAAGGGTTGTGCAGCGTCTGACAGAGTCCTGCGAGTGCTGAGAGTCCTGCGAGTGGCAGGCATGCGAAATTCCCGAATGCCAATTGTTTCTCGATTCGCAGAAATCCGTGTAAAGAATAAAAACAGGAGAGTGGGTGGGAGAACCGATGTGGCGTGTTGGGCAGTGGCTGGGTGGCTGGCTTGGGTGTGTGCTTGGGTCACGGTATTTTGGGCCCACTATAAAAGTCAATATCTACAACAATAAATTTGTCGAATCTCAGTTTCCAGGAAGGAGCTACACACACTCGTGGCGAATCGAGTTTTCCTCTCTGTTCCGATTTTAACTGATTTAGTTTTCCATTTCATTTCGTTTCGTTTTATGTCAACGAGAACGACAAACGGCCATAAAGGGAACTTTTCAATAAAAACCAACACCAGCCGCACACACAGAGACTCTCCCTTCATTTCCTCTGCTCATTTCCATTAGCATAATGTCTAGCAGCAGACTCCTGGCTGTGGGATGATCCCTGGCTTCCAGCTCCATCTGATTTCCCGAACTCACTTTCCTTTTGCCACAATTTTACTTTATTTTATTTTATTTATTTTGCCAGCGAGTCGAAATTACATTTTAAAAACTTTCTCTGCTCTCCACGCTCGTTTGCCTTTTTTTGTTTTATTTGTACAACAGATTTTTATGGCTAATGTATGCGCGACGCAAAATTGATTCGATCTAGACACGGCATGGGGTGTGGGGAACGACCTTGGCTGCTGGCTGCTGGCTGCTGGCTGTGGCCGCCTTCCCGCGAATCTCGAACCGCTAATTGTTAATCAAGTGCCCTGCCCCAACCCAAGGCCATGTCAACGGAGCGACCTTGGTTCGGGTGCGAAAAGTATGCAGATGCAAAATGGGAGATCCATAATGCCCCTCGAAATGTGGTTCAAGGGCGTCGGTCCCAGGCAGTCCATAAAGCAGGAGGAGCAGCTGGAAAGAGTCGCAGATTTGGAAACTTTTGCCCCAAAAATAGACTCCGCCGGCAGCAACATCTGTTTCTCGTACAAGATTTTGGAAAAATGAAAATGAAATCAAAAATTTAAATGCAAAATGGGAAATGGGAAATGGGAAATGTAAAGGGAAAATGTTTGATGGGGTGGCTGCTCATGCTAATCGCTGCCCTTCAGCTTTGTGTACATCTCTCGGACAGCGCACTGATCCACGGGATCCAGCTCTCCAGTGCTCACATGATAGACCAGGGCCTGCATGACAAAGGGCTCTCGTTGGCTGCGCTCCAGGGCATACCACTGGGTACGCGTCTCGGCACGCACCCGCTTGGAGCCAGCACGCGGATGCATTTTCCTGAAGCGCTTCACGAATCCCTGCTTGAAGCTGGAGTAGGCGGTGGGGCGCAGCTGCTCTCCGGTGCGCACACGCCAGTAGTAGGTCAGCTTCTCTCTGGGCAGCAGGCACTGCCAAGCCTTTCCGTTCTGACAGCCCTTTTTGAGGAGCCCTTTCTCGTATAGCCGCTGGGCTTTCGTTTCTTGTTGGATCATTGCACGAAAATTGCGGTGCTCGGTCTTCTGCTCCTCACAATTCTCTGCGCAGCCTTCCTTCTTCACTTCTGCACAGTTTTTCTTTGTCTTTTCTGCACAACCTTCCTTCTTCTCCTCACAGCCTGCCTTCTTCTTCTCCTCACAGCCTTCCTTCTTCACTTCTGCACAGTTTTTCTTTGTCTTTTCTGCACAACCTTCCTTCTGCTTTTCCCCACAGCTTTTCTTCTTCTCTCCACAGAATCTCACATTCCTCTGCGGAGACCTTTCCCTACTGTTCTCCCGGCACCTCTTTGCTGTCGGTTGGCCCTTGCTCTCACAACTTTTCTGCTGCTTCTCCAACTTCTCCTTTTCCTTATCTTTCCTCTCTTCCTCCTCAACCTGATTGAACAGCAAATCCAGGTAACTTTCGCTCAGATCCGCGAAGCAGATGAGACGCTTCTCGCCGCGCGCCTCCCCGTCGTAGGTCTCCAGTGGTCCCGGATATGTATTCCGGATCGTATAGCTATGATGTGACAACAAGGGGTATGTCTTCTGGGGGGGATTGCAGCACGGGGTGACGCCTGAACTCGGCTGCTCTTCCTGGGTCTCCAGTCGCTGGGGATTCTTGTTCCGGTTCGCATTTCGATTCTTTGCCGTATTATTTGATCGCTTGGCGCAGCCTGAACGCTGCTTCCGAGTGGATGAAGCTTTCTTCTGATTTTTTAATGGCTTTGCGAGGCAGGGACCTGTCCAATGAGTGCGCATACAACCCGACAGCCTGGCCATCACGCTGCTCAGGAAACACATCCTTATGGAAAATAAACTACAATTTTAGACTCTACTCTGTTCGTGTGTGTATGTTGGTTGTTTGTTGCTTTATGGCAATGTGTCGCCCCTTTTGTGCCCCTGAGTCTGATTGTCATTGCAAAGGAAACCTGCTCCCCGACCGCCCTACTTTCCCATTCAATTTAGTGTTCATGAAAATATATGGCCCCCGCATTATAAATGCGAAAAATACTCTCTACCATTATCCAATAAAAGTCGTGGACTGGGAGGGCGTAGTACGAAGAATATGACAGCAAATTTCGCAATATTAAAAATGCTGCTGTTGCGGCAAAAAAAAGGAAAAAATACAAGAATTATAAAGAGGTTTCCACGACTATGAGATACCCGCCATGAAGGTTCTAACTGAAGAGGATTCCGTTGTAAAAATGTAGAAGAAAGTAGGGGGAAATACTTTTAAAGAGCAGATCGATCATTCGATTGATTAAAAATAAGATTTTCCATGTATCATTAAGCGAAGGTAGGGTTCAGTATCTGCCAACAGTCTCCTGCATACAAATGCACCTACAGCTGGACTTTCAGTCCTGGCTATTCCAGCTCATCAGCATCATACTTTTCCACTCACACAGCATACCCTGGCACCCCACTGTGCTGCCAGGGTAACCACCAGAATGGAACATTAGAATGGAATCGAAATATATAAAACAAAAACACAAACGACAGTGGCAAAGGAAAACATTCGGATTTTCACATTTATTCTCCTCGCTCTGTTTGTGTGTTGTGTTCTCTGCTTATTATCCATATTTATCCAGGGGTGGGATGGGGCACAAAAACATATTCATATTCATTCTTCCGATTAAGCAGTTTTCATGGTCATCGCGAAACGTTTTCGCACACTCGCCCTACGCCACTTTGCCCGATTCTGATGCGGAATCATGGTCGAGATAAAATAAAATAAGTGGCCTAAATAAAAGCCAACGAACAGAGAGAGAGAGAGAGAGAGAGCGAGACAGAGAGCGAGAGAATATGAGAAATCTTTTGGTTTGCCAGAATCGCTGCAATTATTGAAATTAATTTCATTTATTACATCATGAAAATGCGAGTAATTCCCCGCGTCCAGCCAAGCGACCAAAAATATTTTCGCCACACGCTGTCGCTGTCCTATCCTGTCCTGTCGCCCGGCAATTAAGGACCAAAGCGAGCACATTGACTTTTCCCCCCTCCCGTGTAATTTGAAGTTAATAACGTCGAAATAAAATCCCCATTCGATTTGTATCGCCCCGCTCCCCGAAAATGGTGCAGACCAAAAACATGACCATGGCGGGGACTACCTATAAAGTCTGCTGTTAATTGCCTTGAATACTACGCGTATTCCATTCTGTGTGCTGTCATAATTTTTGCCAAATGAATAGACGAAAGTTCGATTTAATAATGTTTGCCGTACGAATATGTGATAAATGCTGGAGCGGAATTGGATTCCTGTTTCGCTGTACACTGACTCCCACTCCCACAGCTTCCTGGCTGTTTCTCTCTTCTGTCAAACACTCAGTCATGTATCATATCTACTTCACCGATTCCCTCAAGAGGCAGAAACTCATCATTCCGCTCTACGATTTACGATGCCATAGGTGTTAGCACGGAACTCCATCATGCGAGTGCCGTGTTGCCGGCTAATGGCAATGCGTCGGCCACAGCTCCCAGAACAATAAAATTCCCATTTAGAAGTCGCGTACTCCAGACACCCACTGCCTCCCCCGCAACCCACAACCAACAGGAAAAAGTGTGGCCGCAGCAGTTTTTTCCCCTGTTTTACGTGAAAACAATTTTTATGGCATGTCAAAAACCTATTTTAATGCTTTTAATGAAAGCGAATTTTATTGCATTACTTTTCGATTTTAGTGCCCCGCACCGCCCTGGCAACCCTGGCAACCCTGGCAAGTCCGCCACTGCCACTGCTTTTAGGCGTCAGGGGGCGCCACCAGGCCACACGATGTGAGGCGTAAAAATGCACTCAACTCAAAATGTTGACAAGATCGTAAAAAGTTTCGTCAGCAGGAGAACAGAAGGGGGAACTGGAGGTGCAAGCAAACACAGGAAAACGAAAACAGGTGACAAAGCAAAAACAGAACACGAAAACCCCAGGAAAAGCGGAAAAACTTGCTCAAAACAAAAGCCACTTAAACTGCCAATTGCGGTGGCTGCTGCTGCTGCTGGTTCGGGGTTTCTCTTCATATTTTTCATACATTTTCGGAGGAAAAATTGTACAAATTTCCGCTGGTGAACTTTTGCATAAATTCCATGCCATTCCGCTGTCGACAAGCGGCTCCCAAAAGGATGCTCCTCTCTGGCTACCTTTGCCAAATTCATTTGACCAGAAACTTAAGTTATATTTTGGAGCAGTTCCAAAAGAAGAGAAGAGTCTGGCGATGGGCGAGAGACATGTTTAGTGGCACGGCAGCGACAAAAGCTTTCAGCCATAAAGGAGCTGGGGACAGACGACGCACACGTCGCATGTCGGAGCACTCAATGTCAGTGGTGGAGCTGGGGCAATGGCGAAAATTCAGTTGCAGTTTCGGTTCCAGTTCGAGGACTCGGCGAAACAATGCCCTTGCCTGCCTTCCTCCTTTGTACAGTGCAATCCATACTCGTATTGCATGCATTAAATATCTCATATGAGCTAAATGGATTCGGGGTCGGAGGGCATACCAGTATTGACAGGGTCAGTCATGCATTGTTGGCCGGCCAAAAACTGTCGAGCTGTCAGCGGCAGGATAGGGAACTTTGCGACTGCCAGCAGGAGCTGGAGTCTGGGAGGAGGAACCGTTAAAACAAAAGGCAAAAGATGCTGCACATTTTTCGGGGTGACTGCAAAATCGAAGCCAGATCTATGGCCTCTCCGCTCTCTCTTTCACTGTGTGACGAATCTTATTTGCTTCTCGAAAGTGTCATTAGGCCATAAAAAGGAATGGCCATGGCAATGGCAGCCGCAGATTCGTTTCATTAGGGCATAACAAAAAGAGCACAGACAAAATGCAAATTAGAGAGCGAGTCGAGCGAGCGATACGAGGTACGCTGTTCCAGAGAGACCCTTGACATCAGAGGTCCTTTGTGGCCCTTGGCATCGCATATAATTACACTTATTTGTGTAGCTAATTAATTGCTAATCAATCATAAGGACGAAATACAGCGCTCAGACCCACAATAAAAAAGGACAACGCCGTTGTTTGCCTGTCAGCCAGCCAGCCAGCCAGCCAGCCAGTCGCTCCACTCCACTCCACTCTGTCCGAAGGATGTCTCAATCCTGGGTGCTACTTCTAAGGCATCTCCCCAGCAGCCCCCAGACAGAGCTGTCGTCCGAGCTTTTGGGTGCCTTTTTGGTCCATAAACAAAGACCCGGCGAAAACAAAAGCTTATCAAGATTGATCACAGCGACGGCAGTATCCTTCGAGCCTTCGTGGAGAGCTGCACCTGTTTGCTTACTCACGGTTATTAGCCGGGACACGCGGGATCCGCTTTGGGGCATGCAAATGGCCGGCAGACAGCCGCACACACAGACCCAAGCAGAAGAAGTGTCAACGATGTCCTCTGCCTTTTTTGCACCTTGAATCGAGTAAAGTGAATCCTTCCTCCTCCTGTTTTGCCTTCTATCTCCCCCACTTGTCGCTGTCACTCCGCTGTCACTCAGGGCTGACGTCAGCCTTTACCGCTTCTGCTCCCACTTCAGATTTTCCTTTTGCCCTTGCCTTTCTTTTCTTTCTTTCGTTTTTTTTTTTTTTGGCTCACATTTTATTTTACATAATTTGAACATTTAAGACGTGCCTGGGCATAGACAAGAGGCTTTAGTTTTAGTTTATGCAGGACTGTCCGTCCAGTCCCCGGCCCAGTCCTGGCCCTGGCGTAGTTTTGCCTCTCATTTTATTATTAAAAGGCATTCGCATCCTTTACGCCCCAATGGGTTTTATTGTAGAGAGAGAGAGAGAGAGCGTCCACCCACTTTCAATCCCGGAGTATGTCTTCATTTTGCGGACTATGGCTGCCGGCTTTAGTGTCCGCCATTCACATTTGTACTTGTCAAAAACTTGCACGTTTGCCGTTTTTCTGTTTACTGCTTTTTACTGTTTGCTCTCTCTCTCTCTGGCTTGCAGAAATTTTACAGTTAACCCAAATTGTCGGCAATTTGGCCAAGATGTCTCCTCCCCAGAGCACGCAGCACTTTTCCTCATTTGATTATCCTTTCGATTTAATTGTTTAGCGGCAGCAGGAGGCGTCGTAAGTGATAGTAAAGAGCATTCATAATGATTCTGATGGCTCCACATGGATGTTGGTAGGATCGGGGGCATCAGGGGGAGGAGGATTATAACCCTTATGCTTGGCCCAGCACAGGTCCAGAGGTGAGTTTTCGCTTGTCACAACTTGTCGCAGCGCAACCCCAGAACTCGCCTGCTAAGGCTGATTCGCTTTGCTCTCATTGTCCTTTGTGATTGGTAATTCGATACAGTTGTTCCGATTGTCGGGATGTGTGTGCTGTGTGCTGTGCGCATTGTTCGCGAATCTCTCGAAATCATTTGAAGCGCATCGCCAATTGAGGAAAAACTTTGCGCCGTTTTTTTCCCACTCTCATTGTTACACCCCACCCCCTATCAGATCATCCCCTGTCTATGCCTCGTGTGTCCTGTCTCCGGTTCTTGGACTAATTTTCCTGCTTGTCGCGCCGCCACGACCGTTTCGGTGCTGTGCGAAACGTATAAATAATTTTATTTTATTTTTGTTTTCATTCCATATCAATACTATTTATGGACTAATGGATTTATGGCCAATGCACACCGTCCCCTGCCACCCTCCACCCTCCACCCTCTCCTGCTCGATCCCATGTTCGATTGTATATCAATATCCAGAGAAGAAATGCTATCAGCGTTTGTCATCGACTCAGGCCTCAGCCTCGGCACGTGTGTTGTCCTCGTTTCCGCATCCTTTGGATGCAGCAGTAATGTCTGTGCAATTATGAATATTTCCCTGTGGGAACAGACACAACTATTCGCCCAACCTCTAGTATTTCCACACTCCACACTCTCCACTCCTGCCTTGTCTTGGCTTCTTATTATTCTTTCATTTGGGCAAATTGTTTTCGTTTTATTAAATTTCTTTTCACTTTTGGATATTCCTGTCGGCTGTTATTATTATTTCGGCGATTCGGCCAAGAGAAAGGTTCCCTTTCGGGCCAACTCCTTTCGGCTTTTAATAAATGTCCAGCCAGCAGCTGAAGCCCAGCTCGCATTTCGTTTCTTTTCCCCCTTTCCCCAGCAGCACGAGAAATATGCACAAATTAATTTTCTTTTATTCCAAGCAAAAGGCAAAATTTAAATCAGCCAAAAAAAGGAGAAAGGGATTGCCAAGCTGAGACTGAGACTGACTCTGAGACTGAGACTGTGAGGAATACGTCATGTCCACTGGCGGCAGGACAAGAAAAGGGTTCTCTCCCAGTCACTCCGACAAAGGACAAAGTCGAGGAGGCAGCTGGGAACTGGGAATGGCGGGGGTAGGATATCTTCCAGTCTGTTATGAATGCAAATTAAAAGTATACAAATCTAATAAGTTCCATTTAAGTTGCTTTAATTTCACTCGTTGAGCAGTCAGTCTTCGCCTCCTCCATTTGCATTTGGAAATTGTTGCTAATTGTTGAGCTTTTAGACAGCGCATTTTTAATGCAAAGTGCACCATTTATTCTCCTCCATCCACTCAGCTCTCTCCTTCACTCTTTCTCGTCATCTTTCGCTGCAAAGATTTCATTTTAAAATCTCTGAAAAGCCATTTCGATTTGAAATTAATCAGAAAAGCTTTTAGCTAGTTATCTAATTTGCGCCCAAAAACTATTTTCAGTGCAGGCAAACAGCAAGACCCAAGAGCTGGAGACGGGTTTTGGGTTTGCCATAAAAAATATAGAAAAAATGCAGAAACTTTTCTCATTTCTTGTACCGTTTTTGGACAGGTAGAATTCAGGTTTATTTGCTTTATTTTTGCTGCTCTTTAGATACTGCGCGACAGACAGGTCTATCTTTAGTCGTTAGTCGCAGGCGTTAAGAGGACTCCAATGAGATGCGTTGCGCCCCCAAAGTAGCCTTTGATTGACTAATAAAACGATACGTGAGCTGATTCAAGAAGGTGGCCAATTTGAAGCGCGTCTCTAGGTAATTCTCGCCTGCCCCCAGCACGAATTCTGCACCAAAGGTGATTTCTGCAGGGCGAAATAAACCCTGAAAAATCCACAGAGCGAGAGAGAGGAGAGTCCTGGCCGTATGTGACGCACATATTTAAGCGACTGCTGGACACCCTGGGGCACATTCAGATGGCGAGGCGGCAGATGTCACTCGAGGATTGCCAAGGTCCAAGGACTGATGAGGCTGGCGACGATGATTGTGTTGATGATGATGATGATTCCGATGGCTGTTGATGATGCCAACAATGAAGGCGAAATAAACTTTGTAAAATGTTGCGACTGTTCCCAAAAGAAAACGAGTGGTGGTTGGGCGATGCGGTGACCATATGTTGCCGCCCTCGGGCTGGGGCAGTGGCAGTAGCAGTGGCAAGGACTGTGCGTAGGTGTAACTGCGTGCGCCATAAACTCCAGCAATAGACTCTGGACTGTGGACCCAAAAAAGGGACACCCAAGTACGTTGCAAACACCTTAAAGGAGTCCGACATCACCTCAGGCCCTCCATTTCTGCTGAAATGTGCACAAATTTTCATGGCCCACAACCCGAAGGAGAGCCAAATCTCCGTCAATGTCCTCACATTGTGTCCGCCTGTGCGAGTGTGGGATGTCCTTTATAGTTTTGTTCATTTCATAAATATGCGCTTTGTCCTTTTTGCCAGGGATGGTAAGTGGGTGGCAGCCTGCGGCTTTCTTAACTAAACGAAAGGAGAGCAGAAGGAGCACTGGGGGAAGGGAGAAGGGAGAAGGGAGCACACCTTTTAGGTCCTGCCCATAAGCAGATTCATAATTTGATCCTGGGGTAAATACATTTTATTACGGGTTTATGTGTGTCCGTGTGTGATGTGCTCCTTGGGCACAGGTTGGCCCATGCCCATGTCCCATGTCCCATGTCCTTTAAGTGCAAACTTATGAATTGGTTGAGGGCAGCCCAGAGGGTGGACACTGGACAGCAGCAGCAGCATTGTTTGTCTTTAATATTTCTGCCTATAAACATGTTTTTATTTATTTAGGTCGGGAGACCCACACACATACACAAACACACACACACACACACACACAGGAGTGCTCCCCGTGCTCGTACCACAGCTGCAGTTGATGGTGGCACGAGTATATACACCAGATTGTACATAAATATAACTCATACTATTCCCCAGAGTACTGCTTCTATATACATTTAGATCTCTTGAAGGTATAGACACGAAACCGAGCAAATCACTTAACACTTTCACTTCAACGCTAAATTAATTTAAATTTATAATGGCAAAGGCAAACGCAACAGCAGACAGCAGGCAGCGGCAGTACAGCCACCGGAATACAGTCAAACAAATAAATTAAGTAGGCGTTAAAATAGTTCATATTTCATCTGTGGAAAAGTCCAAACGGGACAGGATGAACATGGACTTGGAGATGGAGAGCAAACGAACAATTGGCAAAGTGCTGACAGGCCAGCCAAAGACTCTCTGCCGAAACAATGTAGCCACAAAGTCAAAAACTTGGGACACGCCTCGACGGACGCATTCTGAGAAAGTGCATCTGGGAGCCGAGTCTCTGCCGCCGTCTTGTCTTGATTAATTTCGTGCAGACAGCGACAATGAGCGAAATGAGGTAGAAGAGAGCGGCCATCAATTAGCTAAGACAGACCAACTAATTGGCACCAAAAAAAGAACAAAATCAAACTAGAAGTAACTAAGCCCAAAGCCCAAACCGATTCAAATCAGAGACAGAAACGAGCAGCCACTGAAAGCCAACACCCAATCGCCAATCGATGGATGGCATCACGTAGCCCGTGTTCGTTTATCCACAGAGCCTCGAATGATTTTGCACTTTCGGTTTTTATTTCACTCCGGGGAGCTTGTTAGACCCGGAAAAACGTGAGAACAGCCCAGGGAAATGCCAGGAAAATGCTGCAAAGATGGAAAAGAACTCCCCGTTAAGATGTGCTTGATGTGTGTTTGCATATTAGATTGCGGGCATCTTCATATCTGATATATGTATCTGGTTGCGTAAGTCCATAAAAGTTGCATATTTATTGACCATTAGCACCTAGGCCGCAGCTGAGTGGCTGCTCCCTCTGCTGCTCTGCCTGCCATGTGAATCCACTCATCTACCCACTGGGGAGCGAACGTTTGGCTACTCGCAACTCGAACATACTCTTCGAATGAATGCCAACAATTCGCGTCGACATGTTGTCTGCATAATTGCAACACACATACTCGGACTCTGCGAATAGAAGGCCTCACCACAGACTGACACTGACGCCAGCATGTCGGATCTAGCCCCCTGCACTCGCACTCGCTCTCATTTCCATTGCGCACCTCTAAGTATATTCCTAGTGCCCATTCCTTAGTGCCCCGGTCTTCCTTGGGCGTCAAACTCCTCGCGCATAGGCGCTGAAACCTTTGGGCAAACAAATGCTTAGGTGGCGTCAACCTACTTCCTCGGACAGTGAAGGTTTTTCGAAGGTAAAGCAAAGGAATGGCAAATATTATGGAAGTAGGGATCTGCAGTGAGTAAAGGTTACTCTTAGCCCGATCCATTAGTGTATGTCAAAGCCCAGTCTCCACTGTACCCAAGATGATCGAAAAATAAACGAAAAACTGGCACTGGCACGGCCCACAAATTATTGTCACTATGCGGGGACGGCATTGTCACACCTTTGGGGCCGTGGCGCTCGGACTGGCGCTGAAGTTTTATTCTGATTTTCATTCAGATGTCGCGATTGCCACAAGATTTCGAGGCTGATGCTGACAGCGTCAACAATGCAGAAAGGTGCAACGCAAACCACTTAATGCCGAGCGCGTTTGGCACATTTTTGTGCACCGCAAAGCGCAGAAATTTCGGGTGCGGCACATCGGCGAGAGGTGCGACAATTTTCGTTTGGCGCATTTTTTGAGGAGTGCCCGCGACGGTGGGGCGTTGCCCAGTCTCGTTGGCGTCGCCACGTCGGAAAATGAAAATAAATTAAAAATCATTGCATTTCAATTCGTTTTCACTTAAAAATACAACGTACACGATTCAGATCGGACGATGGACGATGGACGATGCCCAAGGGGGGATGGCCAGGAGATGGGCAGGCAATAAATTACATTTTTCTCTCGGCTGGCGAAAAAGCCAAACGTTGAAAACGCTGAAAAACTACATTTCAAATTGAATGAACGCACATTTCCTGGGAAAACGTGAAAATGCAGCATTCATCGAAGACGATGTGTGTGTGGATCGGTGGGATCTGGAAGGGGGGCTCCACCCCCTCGCGCGCACAACTGAAGCGCGCCGTGTGCCACACTTTGCTTTTGCCACACGAAAAACGAAAATGCGTTTCCAGTTTATTTTCAATTCAAAAATTCAATTTCAATAATTTTTTTAATGGCCTCCAACGCACGCACGTTCCAAGAGCATGTCCAAACACCAAGAGATCTCTCTATAGAAGGATTTCCCTTACCCCTACCATCCTGTATGCCATTCCCAACCGATCGGAGCTCGTAGTGCAAGCGTTTGGCTAATTAGTTGAAATGTTTGCACAAATGCCAGACGAGTGCCGCCTGGCGGGAATATAAAATTTCAAGCTCATCCGCGGCTGATGGGCGCCATTACACAGACGACGATCATGATCATGATGATCCGGGGGGGTAGATCTGGTAGATCTGTACCCACGGAATGCATACATTTGTTTGTGTACACGAGCTTCAAAGGGGAACTACATTTTTGATGATTTTGCTTTGACATATGCTCCAAAGAGCATAAACTAGAGAAAACACCTTTGTGTTTTCACCACCACCTACAAAACGATGCCACAACACAGTGAGACGAGGGAGCAGAAGAGAGCAATGTGTGTATGATCGAGCCTTGCAACAGTTTTTAATATGTGTGCCCCAGAGACTTCCACGAATTCCACGCCGGAAATTATGACCGCCGACCTCCAGGGGCGATTGATGCCTCTTTTGAGGCGACAACAATGTTGCCAAACATTAAAATATGAAAATTCACTTCAAAACGCAAACAACACACAGACACTAGCCCTCTCTCTGTCTCTCTTTCTCTCTTTCTCTCTGGGGTGAATGCTGCTCCCATTGAACCATTCCCCAAGCCCCATCCCCCATTTCCCATTTCGAAATAAAAATCAACAGAGAGACAACCCCCAACCACGAAACGCAGTCTCTGAAAATTGAAAAACAACAAGAAACGAAAGAGTATCTTGGGGAATGAAGGCTTTCATAGCTCTGAAGATCGATGGTGGATCTGTGGACTCCGATCAAAAAGTTTCCCAACACCAAGAACGATCTCTCATGGGGAATTTCGCTGAATTTAGTTTCAGATCTTTCACTTATTGCATTACAAACTCCTTCTGCAAGTCGACATACCCTTCAGCAAGTGTAAGAAAAAAAGTAGTCAAAGATCTGTGAGTGTCCAAGGCGGCCGTGGAAGGCGGCAAACGCTTTACGATCGATCGTTAAATAAATTGGCAAATAAATGTAAATGAGGCATGGTCAAAACTAAGCAAGTCTCCGCCTCAGTGAGGCACCACGCTACACTCCATGTGTCTTTGTGTGCATCCATCACGAACGGAGGTCTCTGCGTTCTGCGTTTTGCGATCTGCGGGATCTCAATGGAACAATTTGCCGGACAGTCGGGCAGGTCGCTGCCTGGCTGGCTGACTGCAGGCACGGACAAGTGCAATGGAAATATATGTAAATTACAACTGAATTTGCATGCAAGTAAACAGAGAAATTTGAATAAATCATAGAGTACTCAATGGGTTTTCTTTGAACAAAACATTAATGGAAGAAGTGTTTTGATGCACGGCAAGGGCTACAATAAAGGGTTCTGGAATACTAGTTTGAAATATATACTAATAGATCTAAGGGTAGATGGAAGGAGCATACGAGGTAACACTGCCCGGAGATAGTTTTGAATTGGGTGAAAGATTTCTGTGTAAACATTTTCAGAAGGTTCCATTAGCTTTTTCCGAGTAGTTTTCAGTTCTTAGATCATTGCAAAATACTTTTCTGTGTTATGTTATTTTCCATTCAACATTCTGTAAGATCTTTGTCCTAAATTTTGCCAAGAATTTATCTATGCATTCCCCTAACATGCGTCTCTCTTTTTCTTTCAGATTTTCCAGCTTCGAGTGGGAGAAAGCCCACGGTAAGTCTTGCACTTACTCTTACCACCAATGAGAAAGACAGCTGCTCTTTCGAAACTTTATCTGCGCCCGTAAATCGTGGCAGAGCCACTAAATCTATATAGTTGAATATTAATGAAGATGATTTTTACGGGCACTTGGACTGCTTTTATCACTCGCCAAGGCACGGGCCATGGGCCACGGGGCTAGGTCTAAAGGCCACACAAATGGCAGAAATCACTGCAGCAATTAAAGTGAATTTATGAATCTCTTCCACCAATGATACCACAACAGATACATAGATACATGGCGGCGTAGGAGTGGGAGGAGCTATCAATCAGGGCGGGGGCAGCGCCAATATTGTATTAAAATTTTTGCCATCATAAAGATTATTATTTTATGGCTAAGGCATGGCCATATCCAGCACGCGTCTCAGGCAGATTCAAATAAATTTTTAATGCACTCTCCGTACTCGGTTCCTGGTGGGGAAGTCAAAGTCAAAGTCCTTCCCGTTCCCCTTCCTACCCGCACATCACATATCGTCGCACTTTTATTATTGATATTTACAGCTCCTCTGCACACACACACAAGCACAGCCATATATAACCATTCCAATTGACATTAACATCCACATTCACATCATTCACATCGATGATGCATTATTCAGTGGATGCTGACGTCAAGTCAAGGATTGTGTGTGTCGCTCCTCCTCCTTCTACTCCTTCGTGCGCGGGACAGCTGCCCCTGCAGTGTTTGGTAATTAATGAAGCCATAAAAACTAAACCCAATTAATTAAAAATGCACACACACACGAGCAGGGGAAAAATAGAGCAACAATGGAGGAGGATGCTCGGGGGTTCGGGTTTCCCGATGTTCTCCAATCGAGGAATCGCGCGGTGCCAACTGTAAAATGTCTTTTACGATGCGATCTGCACTTGATGGCCATTATCCATTATCCATTATCCATTACCCTTACACCCCTTACTCCCTCTGGCTACCCCTCTCTCTCTCTTTCCACTTGTAAAGTATTTCTCAAGTAAAATGGCGTCGGCCATTGTAAAAGTTTTTATTACAAAACTCGTAAATGTCAAATGTAATTTAAGCAAACATGTGGATCGGGGCGCGGGAGAGTCCTCGATTTAACAGTCACTTGATTGAGCCCCTGACCACATTGCCAACCGCTTGCCAACTGTCGCTTGTTTGGGGGCACAGAGTCTGGGCCTTGTTTGTTCTTGGCCAAATGCAACATGTCTGCAAATGGGAATGCCAGAGGTGGTGCCACAAGCAACTCACTCGAGCCAATCAAAATATTTGGAGAGGCACTAGAGAAAGCGTCTAGCAGCCAGCGTCTGAAAGGTGCCACAGTGTGCCCGCCGCGCTGCCACATGAAACAGTTGCCAGCTGTTGCGGCACAATGCGGAAAAATCAAATGCAGAATCCAAACTCAAGTGCATTCAAGCAGAATAGAAACGAGGCATGCAACTGCAACAGCCTCTCCTCTCGTTTGAAAATAAATCTTTCTCACGCTTTTTGTGTGTGTTTGTGCCTCATCCCCCCTCGTGTTAATCGTGGATCGTAGGCCTGCATATTTAAACATTAATTAAATTAAACTACTAACAACAAAATCATGTAAACAGTATGCCCGGGGGACACTTTTCGCCACTGCTGTCAGCGGACAGGACACCTTCCAGGCACACACGGACAGGCACTGGCACAGGGATGCGTACACGGACACGTGTCGCCCACTGTGCTCAGGACGCCCAAATTAAGCATCTCTCTGGCTCTCAGTCAGCCGCGTGTTGATGAGCAAAGCAAACCGTAAATTGTCACATCCCCCAACCCACTGGTGAAGAGTGCTGGATAAAGCAAGGGTGGGTAAACGACTCAGGGATACCTTTTAGGAGTGCAAACTGATTGAGAATATGATTGGGAACATTTTGAACTTTTAGCTTGTGGCATATATTTTATACGGGGTTCCCATAAATGATATTTCCACTGCTTATAGCTAGCAAAACATCTGAAGAATAAATTTATCTGCTGTGGAGTATTCTCAATTATTTCCATGACTAAAATATCTGATGGTTCCTCTCCCAATTTGGGAGACTAATATTAATTAATTAGGGCAGGCATTTTTCTGTTGAAGACATTAAATTGTGCCTCCAACATATAATTACTTGTATCTATTCTCTTCCTCAATATATATTCATTCTAAACATATTTTCTACTCCACTTTCGGACTTTCTCTCTCTATATTTCGTGCATATTTCCAATTCCTATTCTCCTGTTAAATGTTCCTGCCTCTCCAGCATGCCTGATACACCCCATCTGGTGCACATAATCTACATTAGCACTGAACACGGCATAGATTTCAAGAAACGTGTGGCATTTGGCATGTGATCCGCCCTCCATTCCCATCGCTGAGTTCATTCCAGCGAGTCATTCCTCCTGCCCAGCTGGAGTTCTACTCTCTGGAGAGCAGTTGAGTTCTGCTGAATGCGTGGAGTTGACAACTATCAGGATGAGGCAGACCGCGTACGCACCTGCACACGACATGGCATGGGAAACGGGCAGCAAAAACTGCCAAAAACAACCCGCATTTATCCATAATTTTCTTAATCAAAAACCAAAGAAAAACAGAAACACACACACAAAATGTGAGAATCATTTGAATAATTTCCCTCAACGTTTTTTTTCGCACGTGCTTTCGAACTCTCAATGGGATTGCATCCTGCACTCCACCCTTTCTTTTTTTGCCACCGAAGAAGTCGTTGGTTTTCCTCTTGATGATAATGAGGCTTTGAGGAAAAATAACCACTTTCTGGCCTGTGCCCGCGCCACTGTTGGCCAACTGTTGTCGTCGCTCTGTCGCTATGACGGATATGCATTGACATAGCAAATTAATATTAATTTCTGACACACGCGCCCGTGACACTTTCGGGTTCGGTGTCGGTGTCGTCTCTCCCTTTTTCGGTACAGAAAAATAACACGAAATTATTTTCAAAACATTTATTTTGTCTGCGATTCTCCGTCAACTTTTTGGGGACGAAAGGAAAGGGCAATGATGATGCTGTCTGGGCCTGCCTGAAGACGACGGCCTAACTGGCATGGCATCCTGTGACAGGATATCAAGTGAAATGATGCGCGCGTCCGATGGTCGACTCTCGGCTCTCGAGCGGCTTGAGTAATTAGTTTGGATTTTGTGGCATTATAAAATCTCCTTTTTCGGTGGTGCCGCAGCCGCACAACCACTCGACCGACGCACAAATATTTATTCAAGTGTTAAAGTGTCTGCCGCTGCGAAAAAAGTGTTTTTCTTTTCGTTTTCGTTCGTTTTATATTTAAAAAATTCTCTCATTGGCCCCGCGACAAAAGGCCGTCAATCTTTTTGGGCTGGGTATGCGCTGCGCTGCGCTGTCTGCCCCCTCATGAAAAATTAGACACCTTATGCATTCTCGAGCAACTTTCCAACGAAAAGTTTTCCCAGCACCCAGCGTCGGCAGAGGGAAACATCATTTTCATACACAATCAATCCTTGTAATTGGCCGTTACGCGTTTTCCTCTTCAAGTTGTTTCTAGTTTTTCCCATGAAAAACGTAGCGCTAAATGAAACTGCGAGAAACGGCAAATGCAGCAGCGCAGCCATTTTTTTTTCAGCGGCAAATCAAACAGCAAGAAGCGAGGAAAAGCAAAGACTCACGCACAGCAAAAGGGAGAAATGCCAGAGAGAAAAGTTTAATTTCACTAATCACAGCAGAGTAATTACGTGGAAAATGAATTTTTTTTTCGTATTCGCTCTCGCTCTCGCTCTCGGATGGAAAGGTACCGCAGCCGTCTTTCGTCTTCCTTCGAAGAAGGCGAAAGAAAAGTTCTGGGCAAACAAATATCTGGCAATTTGTACGTTTTAATTTTTGTGTTTACTTTTTTTTGAGGGCAAAAATTTCGAAATTTACTTTGGTTATTAATCAGAAAGGGAGTTGGGGAAAAGCTCAGGCAGGGGCTGAAAGGTCAAACACCGGACTGAGAGACTCAAAGACTGAAAGACTGCGATTCAGCTTCCAGTTCCTATTGCTGCTTGAGATTGTTAGACACTTTTGAGTGATCCACAGGGGCTTGAGTATGGGGAAACACTTGTTAGTGCCGCCCAACTTGTGTCTGGGGCACACATGGAAACGCACAGAGAGAAGTAGAGTTTTCCCACATTTTCGTCACCCAAACGCACAACCGAACAAACGGATCCCATAAATTGCTCGGAAAACTAAACACGCAATTCGAGAGTCTAATAAAGTTACGCAAACAAATGATGCGGTGCCCCCGAGGAGCTCCACACCGAAGTGGAGCAGCAGCAGCGCCAGTGGAAGCCCCCAAATGCACTCGACAGATACACAGATACGCTTGAATAGATACAGATACATTCCACTACTCCACCCCCCAGTCAATAAGTAGACAGTTCTTCTCTTTTTTTTTTGGTTTTTAATTGCAACGAGAGGCAAAGTGTTAAAGAGTTTATGTGCAACATTTACAGGGGGGGAAAGAGACACACAGACTGGGAGTGGCATTCATTTCCCAGGCGGTCCACTCACAGACACAGATACAAACGCACACAATTATAAATGCAATAAAATACTTTTCAAGCGAAACTCATAAATTTCCCAAAAGCAAAAGGCGATGGCGACACAACACAACACAACAGGCACAGGGAAGGAGAACCTCGACTTCGACTCCAAGTGGAATTTCTGCTCCCTCTCCCTGTCTCGATGCACTGCCTGCCGTGTGAATGGAGGGGACACTGGAGCAGGAGCAGGAGCAGCCTCCTCTTCCCCTTTTAGAGCTTAGAGTTAAGAGTTAATCACACCAGATGTTAATGGTTTTTATGGTCCTGTTTACTATATTGTTTGAGCGGTGGAGTATGTTCCGCCCCAGGCCCAAGGTGACATCATCATCTTCAGTCCTCGACTACACTATGCGATGAGTGCTCCCCCCTGTATTTTGTATACCCTGCTTATTATGTTTAGTTAAATGAGTTTAAACTCTGCGTCGTGTCTGTATTCATTGCTTCATTTGTTTGTTTGTTTCGCGCTGTTGAATGATCTGTGTGGCAGAGCTCTTGATGTGCTTAACGTCTGGAAGTAGGAGAGGACGAAGAAGCGATTAACGAATGCCCAGGGTAATAGCTATAGCAGATCATTCCATAGGTGACAGCACTCAAAATGTATTCTCTGATGTATTCATTTTTCTGTCTAATAGAAAACTCAGCAAAAAGGAGTTACCAAAAACCGCTCTACCATAATCAGGCAATTGCAAAGTGCCATTTATTGTAGCTGCCACAAGCTCTTAATACATTTTCCATTCATTCGTCTGCCATTCTCCACCGAAACTATTCTTCATTCGGTGGGGGAAACCGTGGCAAGCCGCATCCATCTCTTCGCTCTGGTACATTTGCTGGGCAATATCTTTTGGGGAAAGTATGTGCTCATCTAGCCATAGGATAGACAGACAATGATCTGTGATGATAATTATCCATTGAATCGCGACTAATCTCACAGCTAAAACTCTCTATATCTCCGCTTTGTCAGTCTGCCAGTCGGGATGGCGGAGGCTGTGTAAGTGTGTAAGTAGTGCCATCAATTATGGGCCACAATTACTGCACTGCACTACTAGTAGGAGAAAACGAGGGAGAGCGACAGAGTTCCTAAAAATAACACCCCATTCGAAAGCGGAACTGTCTCCGTATCCCAAGCCCAATCCCATTCCAACCAGTTCTGGCTGCCTGCCTTTCCCTTCCTGCCCGCCTGTCCGTCTGTCCGTCTGTCCGCCTGCGCCTGTTCCGACTGTACCGCACATGGAAAATAAATTGCCAAACAAATATCAACATGACAAATTGATAAATTCATGTTATTATTCCACGGATGCTGCCTGGCGAGAGCATCTCCAAGAGCAAGAGAGAGAGAGAGAGAGAGAGAGAGATGTGTACAGGCCGCAGTATGAGTGGTTATAGTGGTTCTAGTCTCGCACTTTCACACATTAACCAAATGAAAATTCGGTGTTGACGCATTTGTTTTACTCATTTTTCCTCCCCACAATTTCCCGATTCTCCCAGTTCCCTTTCCCACTGCCATTTGATGGCGACAAATGAGCCAGGCGTTCGTCAGCAGCTGACAAAAACAACAAGTACCGAAGGAAAAACTACTCGTAGATGATGCCAGTGGAAATGAAAATGGAGACATTGAGCACGTTGCTGCGGCATTTGTCAACGATTTCCATATGGCCAGCGGCCTCACCGTCTCTCCGCCCATCCCCTTAGCCGGGACTGCGATCTTCTATTGGAATTTTAATGATGCGCGAAATGTTAATTTTTCATCTCGATCTGCCACGATTTGTGTGCACAAGTATCCTCCCTCCCATCCATCCATCCATCCATTCATTCAGTTAATTATCCAGCAGCTGAGTCATCGGCAGTCATCCCGGTTGGCGGTTGGCGGTTGGCTTTCAATTAACGTTGATCACCTCAATTGAGGCACGTCTCGCTTGTCGTTTGTCCATTTGGCCAATTAAGGAGCCAACGTTCCTCCGCGCCTCCTCTCTTTTATCTTTTTTTATTGTATTTCCTTGGCCTGCAACAGCAGTTGGCATTACATGTGGGCTGCTGCTGCAGTTGTTGGCCACATACTGGCCACTCGCACTGTGCACACTCGTAATTCCCATTAATTGAGCGGAATGGATAGAGCAAATATTAAGTTACACTGAGGTGAAGAAGCAAAAGAATTTTATGGGCTTGCACCCTCCACCGTTTGCTCCATCCACCAGCAGCTTTTTCGCGCTGGTCGCGTGTTTAATAATAATTTCTTTGGAACATATTTGTATGTTCGAGTGAATGTTTATGGTAAGCGGTGGTCTAATTAAAATCAATTGCCTTAATTGAAAGTACAACAAAGCACCAAGTGCTGAAGTGCTGAAGTGCCGAAGTGCTGCCGAAGGAATGGAAACTCTCATCGGACACATGAAGGTAGCAATTTGATCGCTGGCATTATTTATGGTACACTCCTCCTCCCCCGCCATAGCTTCGAGTGAGTGAACTAGAGCGGACAGCCATAAATCAGTTACATTCGAAACAGCAGCAGCATTTTCGTGCTATTCAAATTGGCATAAATCTAACATCGATGCGATACAAAGAACTATATATTCCGAGGGCTAGGACGAGTCGGAGGCTGAGTCCCATTGCATGTTAATTTTTCAAAATGCCGCGACAGTTTCTGGTAATTGCAAAGTTTTTTGCTTTTGGCCAGGGCCCTAAACAAGTGCCATATATTATATATTATTTGGCCTGCCACTTGATATATGGCTGCCCGAGTCCAAGCAAATGATAAATTCTCTCTTTTATTCTTCCCACATTCGCGTAGCCCTTGGCGGGGCACCAGGCAACCAGGCTGTCGCCAGATTCTCCTCTACTCTGTACTCTGTTCCGCTTATCTTGGCCACAATTCATACTCGGCGTAGACTCATCCAAATCTCTGGCACTTCATATGCAATTCTGTTTCTGTTTATTGGCCTGCAAGCAGCAGGCAGCAAGCCTTTTTGTTGTATGATTTCTTTGCCAATTTCTCGCTCTGACTTGCATCGTAAATTATGTAAATTGTTTCGCAAAAATACATTCCGTTGGCAGTTTAATTAGCTATCCAAAGTGTCAATGGAGTGGGTGTTATTTGTCATACAAAAAGAGCAATTGGAACTATTCATAATTCTTAAGAAGTTCAAAAGTTAAGGGAGGAGATTGAAGGCACACCTTCGAGAAGCTTTTCAGATCAAGGGATCAGATCACCACAAAACAACCAACAGAAAACAAACAATTGACATTAACATATTCCCTTTGTGGGTGAATATTCCACCATGAACTTCGACCTCAATTATGAAAGTGAGAGCGAAACGCGACTGGTACACAGCTTCTACCCTAAACACTTTTCTAACCCACCAACCACTACTTTTACCCCCGTAGTAGAGAGACAATTTATCGGCTGGGGGATAAACATGCGAACATACCTCAACTTTGAGCATTTTAAAATGGTTCAACGCACTTACGGGTATGAAAAGAACAAGCCAAATGTGCACATACTCGTAATATTAAATGGGTTCACTTACGAATAGGAATACGTATAGTAGTGTACAATGTGCCGCTACCCGTAGCATCACATGTGGAAAATGTGCGACAGAAGCAGACAACAGCAGGAGGAAAAAAAAAAAGGAAAACAAATTTCAATTTAGCTTAAAGATTTTGCACATAAAATTTGTAACACTCAATTAGTTTAAACGACAACGGGCAAAAATGTTGCCAGAACGAACACGAACCCTGGTAACGCTGGCAACCCTGGTCGCACAACCGACAGTCAGCGTGTGTTTCTCTCTCTTTTCCGCTTGTTGTAAATGCGGCGACGTATGAATTTCGTTTAATATGATTAGTGGTGTGCTGTGTGTGTGGACCTTTCATCCGCCAGGACTCACATATGAAAGACAAGTGCACTAATGGAGAACTGTTCTCTCTCTCTCTCTCTCTCTCATATGTATTGGGCCATAAAGATTTTTACGCTGCATACTTGCGGGCGCTGTGGCATAAATCAAGCCAAAAAGACATCATTACGTTGTCAAAGAGTGGGAGAGAATGAGAAAGAGGTTCGAAAGGTGGTTGAGAAATCAGTCAAGCCTGCAGGATGAGCATCATCGAGTGTGTGTAAGAGGGGGAGGAGGCTTGAATATCCCACAAAAATCGAATGGCAAAATCAATTTAATTTCGCTAATGTAGTGTAATGCAAGTTGGTCTTCGGGGGCGTTGGCGATTAGCAACAAATGCTCCATTCGTTGCTGCTTACAACCCAAAGGGAGTGGAGTGGATGGGAGTGGAGTGGTTGGTTGGTTTGCTACACCATCTGGACGAGGTGGGTCACTCAGTCAATCACTGTATTGGCGTGGAGGGGGGGGGATGTGAACAAAATCTTTATTAATTCTGATCGATGGATGCAGCGCACCATGATTGTTGCAACAATCAAATGATGGAGCAGCGCTTACCCCACAAAAGCTTCTCACTGCTCCCTGAGATGAAGGATTAGGAGGAGAGTAGCTCATACAAATTCGACAGCTGAAAGCGTTTCCGTTTCCGTTTTCTTGTCTTTGTTTGCACACACACACACACACACATGCCCCAGTCCTGGTCCCTGTCTCTATCTGTCTCTCTGTGCTTTTGTCTCAGTTCTCTACTTCTGTGTGTGTCCGAGTCCCTGTCCATCGATGATGCAATGAAGCGCGTTTATTTGTTGCTCGTAATTTATTTACTGCCCAACTCTGTACCCATTCTGCTCTGTACTTTGGCCTGCAGTCCGGCCAACTTGTTGGTTAAATATTGCCAGAAGTGCTGGTCAGCCATCTAGGGGAGCTGCCACTGCCACTGCCACTGCCACTGCCGCCCGAGAGTGATAAATTAATCGCTACATCAGTTTTTAATTCCGTGTTGCTGGTATGCGATATATCTCTAGCTTCGCTCTGCTCCATTCCCATTGCTTCCCAGTGCTCGCTGCATTGTCTCGTGTGTCCCAGCAATCGGGGGCAAGGTTCCATGACTCTGCCTGCCTGCTCTCAACCTTTGTAGCCAGCCAGCCAGCCAGCCAGCCAGCCAGCAGCATTCTCTGTGTGTTGCAAGCACTGTTTAAAGATGATGTATGGCTGCAATTTTGACAAATGTACAAAAATGAGTCATGAGAGTACACTCGCGGGTGGCTGCGCCCCCTCCCTGCTGTTGCACTAGTTTGTATTTACTGTTGACTTTTTCCATGTACTTTGGCATCGTTATCCATAAAACAAACGCACAGAAACACACAGAAACTGCCACCGAAGATGGAGCTGTGCTGTGCTGTGCCGCACACATGTTTTGTTTTCCAGTCATTAATCATCTATGGGTTTACCTTGCCACACAGCACAGCTCCCTTTGGGCACTGCCCTGCTGAATGCCACACCGCAGGCATGAAGTTTATGCTAAAAAGTATTTCAATTAATTCGAGCATGCCTTGGAGCTCCTTTCAGTGTCAGTCAACTGTGCGACGAATTCCCCTTTGCCATTTGCCAGTTCTACGTCTCTCGTAGACACTTCAACAGCGTCTCGTTTATCGGGCTTTGGGCAGCATTTTATTTTTACATATTTAAATTTGCGACCAGTTTTACGTGGTTCGGATTATCCAGAGAAAACAATGGCTAATCGCTCCTTTGACAATGGCAAAAACCCCCGTGACAACCGTGGCAATCGTGACGGCAATCGAGAGTTCAATCGTGACGGCAATCGTGATGGCAATCGAGAGTTCTATCGTGACGGCAATCGTGGTGGCAACTATCGTGGCACTTATCGTGGCAATAATCGTGACAACAACTATCGCGGCAATCGCGACAATCGGGACAACTATCGAGAGGACAGGAACTATCGCAATTTCGGACGTGATCGCAATTGGGATAATAACAATCACAATCGCAATAGCAACAACCAGCGGCCGGTGCCCACAGATCCCCCATTCAGCGCCTATGTGGGCAATCTGCCCCAGGGCCTTGTCCAGGGCGATGTAATGAAGATATTCTCGGACTTTGAGGTGAAGAACGTGCGGCTGGTCAATGACCGTGAGACGGACGAGTTCAAGGGCTATGGCTACGTGGAGTTCGAGACGCTGGAGCAGCTGGAGCGCGCCCTCGCCTGCAATGGGCGCATCAAGCTGGACAACTTATCGGCTCCGCTGCGCATTGACATTGCCGATCATCGCCGACAATTGGGTGAAGGTGGTGAAGGTGCTGCAGGCGGAGGTGGACGCGGCGGAGGAGGTGGCTATCATCAGTCCTCGGGCAGCCGCAACTATTACCAGCGGCGCAACTATCGTCGCGACGACAGCGTCGGCTCGCATCAGATTCTGCCCAGTCCGGACACCGACAGCCTGCGCGGCTCCCCCGGGCAGTCCTTCTCCAACAGCAGTCCCACCAGCAGCAGCGTAACCCTGCGAGGTGGCCCACGGTCTCCCCGAGACAACAACATCCGCTCCGGTGGCTATGGCCGGGACGGAAATCGCTACCAGGGCCACGACAATGCCCAACGCAATCGCAACCACAGCACGGGCTACCTCGAGAGCCGACAATCCTCGGAGAGCATTCAATCGCGCAATCGCAACTTCAATCGGTAATCCACAGGAACTACATTTATTCCCCACGAGAGACTTAATCCTTTTCCTGCAGTTACAACAACAACGGCAGAGGTGGCGGCGGCGGCGGTGGACGCTCGCCGGATCGTCAGCGTTTCAACAGCAGCAACGGCAATGACAACGGCAACTACACACATTTTACCCAGAATCGCAATCGGGATCGCCGTGGCCACTACAACCCCAATGGTGGTGGCGGTGGCAATGGCCATGGCCATGGCAATGGCAATGGCAGCGGCAGCCTTCGCGGCACCAGTCCGGGCTCCACTTCCCTTCGCTCCCTCATTGACGACGACGATCGCCCGAAGCTGCAGCTGAAGCCGCGCACTGTGACGGACCCCCTCAATGCGCTGGCCAACACCGAGCAGGCCTCGAAGATCTTTGGCAAGGCCAAGCCACGTGCTGAGCAAACCACGCCCACAACCACTCCACGCTCGGAGCAGAAGGGCGGCAACAACAGCGACTAACCGGACACCAAAAGACACTCAAAAAAGAACAAAAAAACACCTCAAAGGATTCAAGCAAATACCCACAAAATCAGCAGCAGAAACAGCCAACAAGATCTCTCCCTCCTCTAAATGTTCGTGTCGAAATGAAATTGTATTTAAATAAATCTTTAAGTGCAGCGAAAAAGATCTGTTCAGCGGTGAATTGTAAGTTGATTTTCTTCTATTCATAGTTGAACTTTTTGTGGATAATCATCAATGCAAATTAGTAGTTTCCGCTCAAAGAAAAGCTGTCTTCAAATCGTTTTGTTAGGCCTCCACAAAACATTGAAAACACGAAAAGTTCCTTACCTAATTAGACATTATGCGACGAAGTCTACTTATCAACCATAAACCTCTACGAATATTCCGCCACTTTGGCACGATGAGCTCCCATAAATTTCAAAAGTTAATGCTCAGTGACACAAAATCCAGCAAAAGGGAAAGGAAATGGCCAGGAAACCTGCCACTCGTGGACACTCGCGGACACTTGCGAGCATTAACTAGTCAACTCGAACTAATTGAATTGAGATGAGATTAAAGAATTTTACGCCGAAATGAAGACATCGGCCAGTTGTCGGCAGTTGGGGCCGTGAAACGTGGACTTAGAACCGGGCCGGGCCGGGACAGGACACTTGTCGTGGTATTTATGGGCCAAGATTTACGAGACACAACACAAGGCATCCTTCTGGTCAGGCAGGGTCCTGGTTCTAAAGGCAAATTGGCTTAATTTCTTTTTAATTTGCTTCCGCTGTTCCGCGTTCGCCTCGGTCTTTCCGTTTTCTTTGGAGCGGCCTCTCGAAGTGAAATTCAATTTGAAAAAGTGGCCAACCCAGCGACCCCGGGACACGTCTACGGCAGCGGATACGGAGGTGAACAAGGCGTGGCCGTGCCTTGTTTCCATTTAAATTTTCTAGATGATGATATGCCTATACCAGAGACCCATCCCATCCCCCCCCCCCCCCCCCCCCCCCGCCCCCCCCCCAAAACCCACCTTCCCCCCCCAATTTTTTTTTTTTTTCCGGGCCAACCCCACAGCCCCCCCCCCCCCCCCCCCCCCCCCTCGCC
>NW_022995747.1:5001947-5128690 GCF_900245975.1 Drosophila guanche | reverse complement strand
TCTCGACGGCTGCTGCTGCTGCTGCTGCTGCTGCACTTTATAGAAATCCCGCGGAAAATTCACGGTATTAAGGGACTTTTCTTCTCCTTCCTGCGAGCCGCGATTTCCTTTTATTTCTTTTGAAGTTCGCCCACTGGTCGCGAGTTTTATTTGCCTTTTTCTTAGAGCGCTTTTCCTCGGCTTTCCTACGATTTTCTCGCTTTTCTTTTTGGTTTTTTCCCGCGTTTTTTTTTTGTGTTGTCCCCGTTAATGTGTCACACGCACTTTATAAGCAATTGTTGTTGGAGAGAGAGAGTCCATGGCCCATGGGCGATGGCGTCTGGCCAAAGTTGACGACGATGTCGACGCCCATGGCGCAATTATTATGATTATTAGGTACAGCTGCACTTGGTAGACGGGTACTGAGACGGGAGGGGGTCTCCTCCACTTATAAACAACAAAAAATTGTAATTTACCTTCTGGAGTCGTGAGTCGTGGACCAAAGTTTCGAGAACTGCTGCTGTTTGTTGTTGCCGTTGTCGTTCATTAGGGTGGACCCTGGCAACTTTCTCTCTCATGAACCCTGGACGCTGTGCACCGCCTTGGGGGTCACGCGTTAATAATCGCGCTGAATGACTCCATAATGAAAATATTAAAGGTGTTTGCTGTTGCTGTTGTGCTCTTAGCCGGCACAGGGCACAAGGCTGAGTCCTCGTCCTCATCCTCGTCCTCGTCCTCGTTGTCGTCATCTCACACAAAAGGCGCAAAGTTTATGTTTATGTCATGCCTTGGCATAAGCGGCCGAGGGGGAGAAGTAAGATCCAGAAGTGGTGCATGGGGGGGAGGGAGGGTTTAATTTAATAATAATGCTGCCTTTTTTTTTCATTAAACGTAAGTGCAGGCAGGACTCAATGATGGTAGGTTGAAATGAACTGCTGACGGCGGATGGGTGGGTAGTTTCCATATATTTTATATATATTTATAAGAGGGAAAAACTTACAAGGGATAGTTGGATTTACTTAGATTTATTTTATATACCTTTCCACTGTTAATTTTCAAGCTTAAGTCTAAACAAAACCAACACAAAATCATTCAAATTACGAGAAAGAAAAGGGACCAAGAGCCAGTGCAGTTGTACCCTTGAATCCTTGGGCGCTGCTTAACATTCAAGGCCAATAGTCAATATTTGGCAGATATCAGCAATCAAATTGTGTTTGCGCTTTCAACAGAGCCCAACAAGAGCCCCGAAGAAACAATTAAAGCTGGACCACAGGACAAGGAGAAGAAGTCGTAGAGTCCTGTAGTCCACGCAGAGACCCAGAGTAATATTTTAAATGTAGTTTCGGGCTAATTGTCATGCTATCGACGGCGTCTTATCGGGCAGGACAGTGGACGTTAACTCTGTCTGTGGCAGCAACAAAACAATTTGGGGGCAAATTTATGCAACACAAACGAGCTGAGAATGCCCCAAAGGGCGCACACACATTGGGCCACAGGAGATGGTCGGCAGATAAGCAGGACATATCCCCGACATATTAAGTCAAAAATGTGACTATTAAAATGCTAACATTTGCAAGTTTATCTTGGGACCGACTGCTCTGCTCTGCTGCTGTCTATCGACAGCACAGGAGAGACTTGCGAGTCCTGGTGCGATAAAGGAATTGGAAAGGGACTGGGATTGGGCAATGGGAATAGGAATAGGAGGTGAGCGGAAATCTAGACGTGGCCATTAATGAACGGTTGTCGGTTGGTCCAGGGGTCGTCCAGGGGCTGCCAGGTCCAGTGCCAGTACTACTACTACAGTGGAGTCCATTAAAAAGGACTAAATGGCAATTAAACATTTGCGAGAGAGACAGCGAGAGGGTCGGGGAGGGCACAGTTCGAGTGGGCTGGGGCAATTAAGGCTCCCTTCTGCACTCCAGCCAAGGACACTTGGCAATTAAGGCGGACGAAAAGTTGGCTCTGCTCTGCCAATCCCTTAGCGACAATTTCTGGACGAGAGAGCTCGTACACAGTCCAGTGTCCACCGTCCACTGTCCACTGTCCACTGTCCTGTGCCCACTGTCCTTATCCTTTTCACCTATCTCTCTGGCCGAAACTTAAATGAGTTTGAGTCTGTCTGCTGCTGTCTGTCTGCCTGCTGCCTGCTGCTGCTGCTGTCTGCTGCTGTCTGTCTGCCTGCTGCCTGCTGCTGCTGCTGCCTTCTGCGAGCATTTAAATGAGCCTCAGCTTTGGGCCTGTCTCTGTTCGTTTGCTGCCACATCTTGTGCTGCAACTTTGATTGGCTGCCCCTTCGCTCGAGTGGCCAGGAGATTTATCTGCGGAGCCTCTGATTGCGCGTCCCGCACATAAATCCCTACCTAGGACACAGCCAAGGGGCAGGAGGCACTCCCCCAATCGCATTGCTCGTAAAAATATTTGAAATGCCAACAAGAGAGAGTGCGGAAGATGCACATGTGAGGGGCAGGGGGCATACCCCCGATGGACACCCATTCCATGTTGAGTTTTCGGGGGAATAAATCGGAAGCGGCATCTTCGATATGCTCGTTTAAAATAATTTATGGCACTGCCTTGACACTCATTGCCACCAGTTTCTAACTGGAACGCAGACACTCTGCCACTGCCACTGCCACTGCCACACACGGTCGCTGCTGCCTGACACCGAAAATGTCGAGCACTCGAGAGGCAAGAAGATAAATTGCGCAAATAGAAAAATGTTCTAATTAAAATTATGCACAAATATTTTAGATTTCCTTTCCGAAACACTCTCCATGTCGGCGTAGTATTGATGCGGTGCCAATTAAAATTGATTGAAAATTCCCAGGATTCCTCAGGCATTCCTCATGTGGCACGTGGGTCGCCGCCTCGAGAGCGGCAGCTGCTCCTCCTTGATCCTTTCCTATTAGCATGCAGCATTTGGCTTCTTTTGAAGTGTCTAGCAGTAGTTCTGCCACAGCTATAGATAGACTTCTGTGTCCACTGCTGTATCTGCGTCGCCGCCTGGTCTCGACTTTCTGCTTGAATGGCTTTTGAATTGCCAAAGCAAAACAAAAAAAAGGGAAAGCAAAGCAAAAGCAATCTCAATTAACACTTTTGTAGAGTAAGCCATAAGCAGGGCGCAACAATCGGCTCGTTCCTCCATGAGATTCGAATGGCAGGGCACTGGGCACCGGGCACCGGGCACCGAAAATGCAGGCAGATGTCTAAATGCAGGCATTTAAGATCCGCACAAGTCGCACCCCCTCGTGGCACGCTAATGTAGCAAATAAAACGGTCACCTTAATGGATTTTTGTTACGCGGTCTAACTCCGAATTGGACAGAAGGTCCAGGAGCGAAGGATGACTCGTCGCGCTGCATCGTCCTGGAGCGTGCTGTGCCATTGATTGTCCTTGAATTGCCCGGCGCCGCCGTCGCTCGCCACTTAATCCAATAGTGCTGCACATGTTGAGCAAAGGTCTAACAATGGACTCACTCGGTCGCTCTCCCCCTCGCTGTCTCACTACCTTAAGCGGCTTTCACCTTGCCACCACCAGAGGCAACACACTGAGGAGGCACCACCAGCTTTGGGCTTGATTTTCGCACTCGCATCTGATGGCAAAGGGATTGAGGCATGAGGATTGAGGGTGGGACCAACTGTTGTGAAAACTGTGCGGAAACGTGTAGTTCGTCGCTTTCCAGGACTTATCACACACACGCACGACCGCACCATTGCGCTGCACCACCGTCAAGCCACGTACCACGTAGAAAGTACCACCTTTTGCCCCGTTTCTACGGGCTGCTGCGAGGAGTGTTGACTTTGCCCCCCCTGCCCACCGTCAGAGTGACGCATTATGATGATGTATTAGTAGTGGAATTAAAATTAAAAGCACTGACATGCGTCAGTCCGATCAGGTTGTGCCAGCAGCCAGACCCCTTAATGAAGTCTTTGTTGCAGACCTAATTATTAATCCCCCAAGCAGCAGACACATAGAGAGGCTGTGTGGTGCGGCATGTGTATCCACAAATCTTGTGCCACATCTGCTGGATCTGCTGAATGGATCCGCTGACTGACATTAACTAAAGACCCAAGAAACAGCCGCCAATTGCGGCCTGCAGTTGAGTTGTAAAAGTGAAAAATTCAACCGAAATTTGAACCGAAACTGAAACTCAAATTTTGGGGACTGACAAGCGCACACAGAAAATATTTCGGCGGGAGCCAGCAGCTTCGGAATGAAAGATCATTCAGCTGTCAGAATCATTAAGAAATGTGAAATCGTTTAAATATGCTCTTGGGTTTCATATTTATTTAAACTGAGCTTTTCGGGGCGAATGGCTGGAGCAAGGCGCCGATGCTGACACATGTGGAGGAACGGCTTCAGATGTGAGTCTGCCACATGGCAAAGAGTGGAGCAAGAATGAGGTTACCTTCCATTTTTGAGTCACTTTCAGCGGAAATTGTGTCGGTTATACTTGGATTTGAATAGAGAACGATCTCAAGAATGATCTGAGCAGAAATAAGTGTGGCTTTATTTGAAAAATTCCACTGATAGATCGAGAATATTTAGTGCGGTTAATTTAAAATGAAATGAAATAAGTAGCGCTCTACATTTTGGGAGGTAAGTCAAAATTGTCTAAATTGAATGCCAAAATATTTCACTCCCCAAAGAAATTCGAGCAATATCGAGGGGGCCACACGTTGGCAAAGTGCGAAACATTTTTATTACGAATTCGTGAGTTTTGCGGCAAATGGCAGCTCGAGTCTCGCGGTCCGCTAATGATTTCTATGCTGTTCCCCCCGCCTAGACATATATCAGCATAGATATGGTACGAGTAGATGTCTAGTTTTTCACTCTTAAGCAGGCATGGCGATGGGGCAATAAAAATACTCGAGCATATCAGAAAGATGATGATGAGGCGACGGAGGCCGAGGCCGAGGCAGAGGCACCAGAGGCGGCCCAGTTCTGAGGCTGGCAGCTGCCTCTAGCATTCTAACATCGTGTGCCATTCGACACGCCCACAATTGTCGATTGTCTTACACTCTCGCACACACACACACCAACACACAGATACACACAGAAAGCGGAGCATTCAAATTTCGGTGCGTTCATTGAAATATGAACGATGGATGGCTCGTCGGTCGTCGGTCGTCGGTCGTGGGTCGTTCGACGATAAAAGTGGTCACAGCAGAGAGCAAAGACCCTGGATTTGCCAGGGGGTAAAGGGAAATTTTCATATAAAGTACCTTTTGTTGGCATTTTAATGGTGCGCTTTATGGAAGGATTAAGCACATAAACTTGTCAATAACTCGAGTGCCGCCCAAACACACTCCAGCAACTCCAGTCCGCATTCGGCGGGGCGACTCTTCTTCCAATACTGTCACCGCACTCTGACTAAGAAATCCCAACCAGGAACCAGCAATCCAAAGACAGAACCAGAGACAACTCTTCGCGGAGGATGGGGACAAACGATTTTATTTATGAGCTCAACATTAAATTGTTGCCGCATATGTCGTGCTCTGCTTGCTGGCAGGGGCAGGGGCCAGAAACTTATTAAAAACAATCGAGAGAATCCTATGGAGCACATTATTGATAAGCACACAAGAAGTAGAAGAATCAGTTAATGGATTTATGGATGCTGCAGAATGGAGATGGAGAACATCCAGGGAGAAAACTAAGCGGCATCGTTGCAGGCTTACTTTTATTGGTATTTCGAGTCTTTGATGGGAAGGATAACTAGGATGACTAGAAATTAACGATTGCTTACGATTACGTAGCATCAATCATAACTTATAAGTAGTGGAAATGTGTGATTAATCTTGCCTGGGAGTGTACAACTTTAAGAACTTTAACAGAGTTACGTTTGTCGCTGATTCTTTGGCAAAGATCCCAGGAATCTTCAGCACTTCATTGCCTGGCAATCAATAGAAGCATTTCCACAGAAATGTATATCTACTGGAAATGTAAAACATTCTTCATTGCAATCCCTCGTAATATCGAATGCACCTGTCTGCGCTCCCACTGCCAAAACGATTTGCCCATCGATTTGCCATCGAGTCCCTTAAAAAACTTGTTTATCCGCCACTCGAAAACTTCGAGTAAACTCCGTGGATATGCCAAATATGCCAAACATTCATAAAGATGTCCCTCAATAAGCCAGCCAGCCAGCCAGCCAGCCAGCCAGCCAGCGTTTAGGAAACCTTTTAGCAGCGGCGGGAAAAAATCTAAACAGAGATTGGGGACTGGGAGGAAAAGCGAGCTCGAAATCGAGCGAAATGAAAATTGCAAGCCATCGAGCGAGCGGAGGAGCAAGCCCGAGGAAGATTACATGCCCCTGCGGCAATTATTTTACGATGCACAAAGGTATTGTTAAAAGGCAAAACATCGAAGGAGGACAGCATGGAAGGCAGGAAGGAAGGAAAAGCGAAACAGCAGCAGGAACAGCCAGAGCACAGAGGCAGGACTCGTGGCAGGAGCAAACAAGCAAACAAGCAAACAGCCAAAGCAAAGCCAAATATGTTGAAATGCGGCCAGGACCCCTGGACCCCAGGACCCAGGCAGAACCGAGGAGTCGTGCGCTGCGATGCGATGCCGCAGTTCAATATGCAGCGGCAGGCAATATTAAAATATCTTAAGGATATTATGTTATTACGCACACATTACACAGGAGAGCAGGGAGAAGCGAGAGATGAGATGTGCGATGGAGATGGAGATGGAGATGGGCTGCTGGCAAGAGACAGAGCTTGAGGGATAGCAGCAGGCAGAACTCCACTCAAATGAGATAATTCCCTGTAAAATAATAATAAAATAAGCAACCTTCGGCTCGGAAATCTCTCTGCACTCCTCCCAGCAGTCCGAGAGTACGGTTTTTATGATTTTCATACTTTCGCAACCCCCCCGTTCAGGCGTTTAAGTGCTTTTCAATATGAGTAAAATGCATTAAAGGTATCTGCGCTGGCTCTGGCTCGACCCGAGAGTCCACATTGTTTTGGCCGCCGGCTAGGGAAGCAGCGGCACAGGGCACGGGGCCACTCTGTGGCAGTGGCAGGAGGCACAAGTTAAGGGATTTTCGTATTAAAACAAAACACACACAGCAATCACGCCCCCCGCTTCAGGGGCAGAGCGAGTTCTGCTTCTGCTTCTGCTTCTGCCACTGATCTGTCGATTCAGCAGAATATCGTAAGAAAAACCTCCCCCCGAATGAGCAGTAGGTTTGCCCCGGCAAATGGGGGACAATTTTTAGTTTTGATCTAAATGCGTCAATAAATTTTAACACTTTCCGTCGTCGCTGGGGCTACAGAAACAAAAGTCATTTCGAGGCTTACAATAAAAGAAAAGGAGAAAAAAGGGAACGGTTCATGGTACCCTATATTTGTGGGAGAAGAAGGGTAGATGCGTTAAAGTGGGAGTTTAGTGAATGAAGAGGGAATATGTTTAGTCTTGGAGTAAATTTATTCCCAGTAGGAATTCAGAATTTCATTTTTCATTTTGACTATAGCTTAAAAATAATTTTCTTTAAGAATAAAGTCACTTTTTGGGTTGATGTTCTATTGCTCAAAACTGTTACCTCTTTCCCTTATAGATTCTACTAAATATTCTCTACATAATTCATGGCATTCTCCCTCAGATAATTCCTTTCCTTTGTCCCTTTTCCAGGGCATCGGCAAAGTCCACACCCTGCCGCCATCCATTCAATACGAAACTTACTTTCTTTTCAGCCACCTCAGCATTTTCTTGCGTCTCGGAGCGCTTTCTCTTATCAATGGGGCTCATTTTAAAATCAACGCCTAGTCGTAGTCCTGCAAAAGTCCTGCGACGTCCTGCTTATTTACGAGAGATGTCATTGACTTGGTTTCGCCACTGGGTTTTGCCCAAGTTTTCATTTCATTTATGGGGCCGCTGCTCCACTTATCGCTCCATGTGCATCTCATCTAACCAGAAAGGAAAAAGAATACCATTTGGCATGGGACTCGCTCATCCTCACAGAAGGAGGTGGCACAGTGTGGACTGTGACTGTGACTGACTGTCAGGGGAGTGTCCCGAAAGCCCCACCGCCCCATCAAAAGTAAAGCATCAGCAAAGAGTTTGCACAGAGTTAGCCGTAATCCGGCAAGGACAGGACATGGACAGGACATGGCCAGGCAAATTTATCGCCGCTGATAAGCGTTAATAAATTAATTAGAATTATTGAAATGCGTGCGGCGGGATCCTGCTGCTCCTGTAACTCCACTACCACGAGGCAGAGTTCAGAGTGCATTCTGCAAACACAGCTTTGGGCATGGGCCTGGGCCATGGCGACATGTGGCATGAATATTGGGGCACATGGGGCAGCAGCCATTATGCGCTGATTTGTGTTGCACACAGAGGACAGGCACTCTCTCCCTCTCTCTCTCTCTAACCAGGCCTGGTGCTAGGACACGGACCTCCGACCATGGAGCGCACACACTTCTGAATTAGTTTGTTTGAACTCTCGGACTGTTATCTCAAGTTGTAGATTTGCAACATTTTGTAGTCATTTCCGGCGCAGGACTCCGTCACACGAGCATCACGCATTTGCAATTTGCATTTTTGCTAACAGGCCACGGACCACTCCCCGCTTTTATCAATTCAATTTACGCACTTCCCCGCCCCATAAAGTGGCCCTGCGAAAATCCCCGAAAAATACATCCATTTCCCAGACACCAAGGAAAAGCACACACACACACACACACACACACACACATTGATTTATGTTCGTTGTCCAAATTTGCGCTTAAATTTCTCCACTCCTGCATTGAATTTCCCTGCCCTGCCCTGCCCACACCTTTTTCGCTGCAAAACAGAGGAAAACTTTCGGCGTCTTGTTGCGTCATTTTTTGAGTTCTTTAATGGCATTAAAAAGTTTGCCCGCCGCTGGCCAAAGTTGCTTCCCGGCACGGCACTAAGGTGCCCTTTTTTATTGGCGCCTGTGCAAGGACCTGTGTGTTCTAGTTGCTGGACGTGTTTGCCCCGCAGGAATCCCAATCCCTTGGCTCAAGGTGTCCGGGTCTAGGGCAGGCACTCCATGCTCCAAAAGCAGCAAACGAAAAAATTAAATAAAACTTTTTTAGCTCACAAATGTTTTGCTGCTAATTGAAAATATCTGTTGGGTTCAATTAGATGAAGAAGATAAAGGTGCACTGGCAGAAAACTGAGCAGAAGAATATTGAGATTTGTTTTTAAAGGAGTTGTTGGCGGAAGAGGTGAATTGATCCATCACATTTGTCTGATCTCTGGGAAGATGTTGCTTTTCTTAGTTTAAGATGATAAAGTCCAGAAAAAATATGCTGAAAGTTCCTCAATGGGTTCCTCAAATGTGGACACTGATGGACAATCTTTGTTGTTTTCCTATCAGAATATTCAGAGCGTTCTTTCTTGCAAGAATTTATGTGACAATCTAGGGAGAAATATCATTTTTTGGGACAATCATTTCTTCATTATCATTTTCTCCCTGTGCATAGACAACATTGCACCGTGCGGCGGCGGCTTAAGCGGCTGACTGACCCCGGCTAAAACTTTTCCCCGTCGGAATGGTGGCAGGAGCGGCTGGAAATAGCGCAAAAAACTCGCTGATTTAAGCAATTTTTTCTGTGTAAAAGAGAAAACTTTGCACTTGTGTGGCGAGACAAGCGACTTTTCAGCTTTTCAGAGGCTGTGGCTCTGTGGCTCTGTGGCTGTGGAGCGCTGTAGGGGTAGGGGCAAGTGCACAGGAATTGATTCGAGGCAATTGTTAGATGGAAAACTTTTGCCCAGTTTAGTGGCATACAAATGAGGCGCAGCTTCACCTGCAGCAGCCATGAAAAACTTGTGGTCAAAGGTAAAGGTTAATTGGAGGAGATGGATCAGAGCATAAATAGGAAAAACTTTCGCTTAAAGTTTACATTTCCATTAAAAACTTTCAATTGTTATAAAGTTTAGCAGCAGGAGAAATTAATTAACTACCTCTGCCTCACTCTATACTTGTTTGTATATTTAATATAATGATCCGAAACACAAGCCCTGCACACACACAATAAATAAACAAAAATCAGGCATCAAATAGCCAAACACAAATTGTCAATTAAAAGGTATTTAAGCTTAATACCCCACGAGTCACACGAGACACACACACAGCGAGAGAGAGGGGAGGAGAGGAGCGCTTAATCCACGTAAATTAGTGCAAAAATCAAGTGGATACCTTTTTGGGGGGCTGATGGCCTCTCCCCAGCACACGCAGCATGACCCTGCCCATCCTCTGCCCTGTTGGGGGCAGGCAGGCAGGCAGGCAATGGCAATGGCAACGGCAACCGACACCAATAAAGCCAACAAAGCGTTTTTAGGGTTAAGTCCATGTCAAAGTGTCAGTTTAGTATCGGTATCATGTCATGTTGTCTGTTGGTTCGTGGTGTGTGGCGGGCGATATGCTACGGATGCTACGGATGCTACGGATGCTGCTGGGGCAGCACTGGATGGGGCTGGCTGTTCAGGTTGCGACCGTGGGCTAGGGAGGTTTTAATTTCGTGTGTGTGCTGCTGTGTGGCAACATCAGGCCCAACAGACGTGTGCTTCACAGCCTACCCCTGCCACAGTCTCTCTTTCTCTGCATTTGCGCTGAAGGTGCAACGTTTTACTAATGAATTTAACAAGGCTTTTTGGGTGCCGGAGCCGGACCCCGTCACGTTGCACGTTGCAACGTTGCATGCTCATTAAAATGTCAGAGCGGAGAGGCAGAGGCAGAGACACTCTGCAAAAGGAAAGCCCCAGCATCTGTGTTTCTGTGTCTGTGTCTGTGTCTGTGTCTGGGGGCATCAGCTGCACTTGGCTGCCGTTCTGTTTATCCTGTGTGTTGCCAACATATTTTTCAAATGTTCCGTTTGCATAAGTGAAAAGGCCAAAAAAGGAAGATAACGTCCACGTCCCGTGGTGGGTGGAGGTGTCCAACATTGGCGTCAACACACACGCAGAAGCGGAGAGCCGGCAGGACCAGCAGGACCAGCAGGATGGGAGCCACAGGGCAACAATGGCGCGTAAATTTACGACTCACCTACGCGACTAGACAGCCCTGGCAGGAGGCAGTGGCAGTGGGGGCAAGCACATGTGTGCGGCATATTTAAATTTGTTTTTATGGAAAGCCAGGAGGTAGCCAGGATTTCAGGTTTCGCTAGTTAATCCAATCAAATTCACGTAATTAAATTTGCGCTTCATTTGGCGTTTGTCATTCCTGTTGTTCCGTTGTTGTGGCGGTGACAAATTTAAAACCTGTTGTCTGTCGTCCTGCCACTCATGCAGCACCCCTTCCCACATCCTAACACTCATTCAACCCCTTTCCTCGAAGAGGCAGGCGAAAAAACCGAATCAGAATCTCAAATTGTCGCACACGTAGTAATTTTTCAATTGCTGCATAATTGAAGGCAAACCAGAGCACAGGCCGACACTCCCCCTCCCCTCTGTTGGTGTGAAAAAAATTGGCAAAATATTGGCAGCAAATTGTCGGCATGACAAAGTTCTACACTGCACCACCCTCGCATATGCCACACATCCCTGGCCGACAGGCCAACTCCTGGCTCCAGCCAAAGCCCGCCCGAACGCCCGCCCGCCCGCCTGTTGATATGTGGCTTTGTTTTTTCGCATTTTTTTCCAGCTCTCCTGTTCTCTGGAGGATTCGTTGACTAGCAATTGTGTGTGCGCTGGCAGATGAAAAATGATTTTTAATTGTTGAGTGGAGAGTGTTTTGTGGCTGACAGAACACAAAAAAGAAAAGAAGAGGTTGAGCACCTCCCACGCTCAGTTCCTTTCTCCCTCATGCGCTTTGCATGCTGGTTCTGTGGCTGATAAACCCTTTGCAATTGTGAAATTGATAGCCAAAAGTCGACACGGCACTCATTACTTCCGGCTGGGCCTGTGCGGTCAGATGAGCGGCGGCAAAGGAAGTGTCGTCGATAAGGCCCAACCAGATAAGACGCCGCCGTCGCGTCCACATGAGGCAACAACTGCCACACCAAAGTGCGATGCAACAGCCTCTCCAAAGTGCACTCTGACTTGAGGCAGCGGCCTACATCAAAAAGCGTGCAACAATCTACAGCTAGAAGCTAAAGCCAAAGCCAAAGCCTACTCTACGCGGTGCCTAGTACCGAACGTCACTTTTTCTTATCACTGCGCTGTGGAGTACTACGTTGTTTGACGCTGCAGCTGCAGCTGCCACAGGGTAGCAGGGGTATCTTTATGCTGTACAGATTTTTGTTTAAGTTGGTTTCCAAGGGGTACTACCACTTCGACCATGAGCCACTCTCCACCCTCTCTGGCCTTTGAAGCTTTTGAAGCGTGTGCCCGTTTCCCATTGCTCACTCAATCAGCGCTTCTGTCCGTCCATCAGTGGCGTAGTTTCTCACAAAGCCGCGGAAACTATTTCAGTTACACTTACTGGGAGTAGTACAAACATTATGAGAGATTATCCCACTTTGCTGATGTAAAGAACTGAAGAATCGGAATTCAAAACTTCGTTCAGAAAGTTTATTCTTAATCCTAAAAATTTGCATATATCTTGAGCATTTTTCCTACGTCTTCCAGTATCTATATGTTCCCAATTGGCACTTATTATAGAGCATCTTCATATTCGTTGCAACTGCCATTCCTTTCCTGTCGCTTTTTCTGTGTGTGACTCGTTGCTTTCAGTGACTCGACTTGGACGCTGCGTCAGATGGCGGCGGCTTGTGCCACAATTTTGGCGATTAAAAAAGGATACACACATGAATACGAATACGAATATGTGAATATGAGTGTGTTTATGGGTGTTTGCTTTGCGTGTGTGTGGACGGACGCTGGCCATAATGATGAAATGTAATTTAGCACAGTTCTCCGAAGAACATCGCAGCGGCGCAGAGATGAGAGAGAGGTTGACGGACGGACAAACGGACAGACGGACGGACGGAGCTGTTATCATTTTCTTGTTTCTGTTTCTGTTTCTCGTTCTCGATGTCGTCGTTCCCGTTGTCGCATTTCGCTTTTCGCTTTGACTTTAATTAAAAATGTTGCGCTTTGTGGCAGCCACAGCTACAGCCTCAAAGCTTACTCACATTTGCATTCACATTCACACAGATTCATATTCGTTTATTCATATTTTGGTTGTTTTTTGCTTACGATTTTTTAATATAATTAAAAACAAGAAGGGAAAGGGTTACCAAAACTTTGGATGCCCTTAAAGATCGTAGTTACGATCGGAGAATAGTAATTTCATGACTCTGACTCGTAGAAATATCTATACAAAATATGTGTCTAACATTTACAGGGATTATCTTCAGAAACAACAGAAATGTTCTCCATAAAACTGCCTTTTCGATGAATAATTTGATGTAATGATAGTTTCACTGTTGTAAGAAATTTATTTATAAATAAATATAGATATGGTAAGGACTCCCTTGCTGATCCATAATGAGACCCATTTGAGGAGCTTTCCCAACCCTTTCTCCCCATTAAACCCGCTTTCTAGGGTTGTACTCCTCTTTTGTTCCTTTATTCCCATCTTAAGATCCTCCTCCCTTTTTTTATAGCATTCCCTTCAAGATGGAGCAGCCCGTCGATAAACCCCAAAGCAAATGCATTGCCAAGGAGGGGGAGAAAGAGTTGCCATGATATTAGTGTGTGCAAGATATTAACAGCATATTTGACATAACAATATGGAGAGTGTACTGCCAAGGACTACAGCCCTAGCCAAGGCAGCAACAGGAAACTATTTTTCATCTTGTGTTGGTTTTTATTAGCCCCTCAGAGAAGCCAGAACTCCACCCACAGTGGAGTGGTCCAGTCCGGATAGCAGGCGGCATTCATGGCATCTACTCATAAGGCGATCCGCCTGCATTCCCGCTTAGCCAGCAGCCAGCAGGCAGTCGCCAGGACATGCCCAGGATGTGCTGCTGGCTCATAAGACAACATAAAGTATGACAGACATTTAGGCAACACTTGGCAGTCCGTTAGCAGCGCATCTATAACGCTTTTAAATTGTTCCAAGACAAAAGAGCTGTCATAATTCGCTGCAAAATATTGTCACCCAAGAAACGGCGCTCATATGGCAGCCAATTTGCCTTTCACTTGGCTCCGAATGGGGCTCTGAAACTGGCTGTGGGAAGACATTAGTTGGCCATTAAATGGGTAGCGTCTTGGCCTCGAAATCCCTCCGAGTGTCCGGAAGTACGCGCCATTTTCTAATATTGTAACGGAAGCAATTAATATGGTAATAATAATGGAAGCAACAGAAACAGCACTCTTAATGGTAATGGACATTCGGTTATTGCTCGTGTGAGGAGTCTCCGAGTGGCGATGGAAGGGCTGAAGAATTAACCCTTCGAAAAACCAAGATATACAGGGGATATGGGAGACAAGAAAGATATCTACTCGGGAGAGGATGCAGTCAAGAAATTTGCTCACAACAAACCCTTGAAAATAGTCTCAAAATTCCGTGTTCCTTTGCTTTAACTTCATATAATTTCCCACCAAAGTAACAACTACATTTGTTTGTTGGCATGTCCCTGCCCCAAACGTTCGACAAATCGCAGCTCGTGGAGTATGGAGCCGCCTTTATGTACTACATGGAGAAGCACAAGCTGCTGGAGGTGATGAGCCGTCTGCTGGCGGAGGTCTCGGAGCAGCCTGTCGAGGATCTGCGCCGCTGGATGGGTCAGAATATACGGCGCATTGGGGTGGACATCTACACCAAGAACCTGGATGCTGTGCATCATGGAGTGCGGGGAGACTTCTACCAGCTGCCATGTGCATTCCAGCATCGTCTTGTGCTTCATGGCAGACCGGGATCGGGCCGGCGATCGCTGGCTCATGCGCTGGCCAAGCGCTGGAACCTGCTGATCATCGATGCAGATGTCCTTGCCTACCACAGCATCAACGGACAGCCTCAGGACGAGAACACCCGCCAGCTACAGGCAGTTATTGAGAAGGATTGCGTCTTCGGGCGCTCCGAGGCCATCGGGAAGCTCATCCAGAAGCGGCTGCTCAGGGACGATGCCCTGCACCGCGGCTGGATCCTCATCAACTACCCGAACAACAGCTGCGAGGCCCGGGAGCTCTTTGAGGGCTTCACAGCGCCACCCAACCACCTGATCTTCCTGCGCATCGAGGAGCGTATGGCCCGCATGCGCATTCTCGTGAAGAGCTACGCCTCGGGGCCACAGGCGAATGTCACCTACCTCGACCGCCAGATGCAGCAGTTCCGCAAGAGTGAGCCGCTCCTCAACGCTTACCTCAGCCAACGACGGGAGGTGCTCTACGTGGATGCCACGCCCTGCTTCGAGGAGGTCAAGTGCCACATCCTCTCGCAGCTCACAAAAATGCCCTACGTCCTGGGCTTCAAGTACGGCGAGGCCAATGTCACCGTCTGAATAAGCGACAAAAACTGAATCTGAATCTGAATCTGCTGCAAAATTGAGTCACAATGTGTTTTATTAAAGGACTTTTCCCTCTGATTATTCTCGTTATTATTATTTGCTCAAGTGGCGGCTGCTGTCGCTTCACTTTTCTTTTTCTTACTTTTTCATTGGGGTCAGGCCTATCTGGTGACCCCCGCCCCTGAATGGTTTCCCCATGCGCTCAGAAAGTGAAGACTACTCGGGTTTTCGTTTAGGTAAACAAACAAAAATGAGAGTGAAACGATTGGATCGAGTTGCAGAAAGTAATGGCACAAAAGAATACCCTTGGAAAATGTTTGAAGAACATTTCCAAGAATCGTTGGATGCAAAGTGCATTAAGGAATATTTTAAAGATATTTATTTGAAATACTGGGAGATGAACACCTTTAAATGTGGGCCAAAATGCTGGATTCCTCAGAGAAAACAGAAACAACAACATTTGAGAAACAATCCATGAAATGAAATCAAAAACCATATCCATGAAATCCTCTTCTAAAACACAATATACCCTCCCATTCCCCCAGTTTACAGGTCAGCAAAAGTGATTTGCTATTTGAATTTTCCACCACTGAAAAATGTGAACAGAAAAACAATAAAAAATGAAGAAAAATGTGAAGGGAAAAAAGAAAAACAAATGATTTTATGACCACAACTTAAGTGCTCAATTTTTAATTGTTTGACGACGCTGATAAGACCCACAGCGGAGGGGAGGTGGAGGCCTTTTAATGGCACCCAAAAGTTCAATCAAAGTTTTCTACATTTTTTTTTGGGACTGCTCGCGGGCAGAGCAGCTCGCGAGGTCCAAATTAGTCGCCAGCAAATATATATCCGTTCCGATTCCGGTATCCGAGGGATTCCCCAGAGAGCCGTAACCTTAACGATTCCACGGATAATTAAAAAACGCACAAAATTGTTAACAGAAGATAGAAGATTTTATTCAGCAGTCCCATTCCATTCTCCCCCCTCCTATCGCACCACCTTGATGTCGATGGTGAAGCAGCACCGCTTGCCGCTCACGGGATCCTTGAGGGCCCAGCGGATCGTGTAGGGACTGATCGGGAACTTTGCCTCGATGGGCACCTCCGTGGTGTAGGTCTGCTGCACGCCACTCCTCACGGGGCAGCCGGTGGCCTTGCAGGCATCCCGCTCCAGGCTGAGCAGCGGCAGCTCCACATCCTCGCTCTTCACCCAGCCGAGAGTCGCCACCAGGTGGTCGGCATCGAATTTTGGCGTAATGTCAAAGCTCATCTTTGCCGGACGCCGACGGCGGATGTGGCAGGCGGCATTACTGGCCGCCTGGGGGCAGGGCGTCACTCGCACCGCATCCACGGTGCAGACATCGACGCTGTCCTCACAGTTGAGAAAGTTGATCGACTCCCCGTGGACGGACACGGTGGCCACGAGTGCCAGCAGCAGCAGCAGCAGCAGCAGCGAGCTCAGACGCAACATAGCGGATCGAGAGTTGTACACAGAATGCACAGATGACACTCGAAGTGCCTGCGATTACACATGGAACCCGATTTGATTAGAGCTTATCGCTGGCCTCCACTGACCCTTTGAACTGAACCTATCGGTCAGAGATAAGAAGAGTGTGATCTGATAGACAATATACTCACTCTGGTGGACATCGATTTCGAAGTCTATCTGCGCTGCGGCTGGGGCACGGCTATCTCCAAGCGCCAAGGTAACACATGGAAACGCGTCTCTGCACCCGATGGATGCCAAGAACATCAGGGGAATTGAAAAGAACTTGTTTCATGATTTATTTGCCATAACTTAAAAGGCAAAAATCTATTAAACATCCATCGAGTATTCAGACACACAATTGTTGACTTTTCCGAGCCACAGAATGGATGATGGTTCCGCTTGTACGAGCACCGTGACAAATGATCAGAGTGAGTAAAAGAATCTGTTGAAGCGATGAGCATAAATCTATTAAGATTTCCGCAGAGTCAAAGACGATCCAAGACTAATGATGTCCAGTGGAAGGCAGCAAGAGCTGTGGCATCTGCTCCACTTTGTTCTCTCCCCAATGCCACATGCCACATGCCACATATGCCAAATAAATCGTCACACTTTTCAGTGTCAGAATAGAAGATAGAAACCGACGACAGTTGTCAGTCAGCCCCGCCGTGTGCACGCCTCGGAAACACGAGACGAATCCCGCAGGGTCTTCAGTGGCTCCTCTGGAGCTGCATCAATGGGAGCTGTCAATACGAAGGCTGCCTGCGACAATTGCACGGCTCATTTGTGTGGCTTGGGCAGGGGACATGGCATGTCACCAATCAGCAGACAACAAACAACTGCAACAGAACGGAGAGAGAGAGAGAGAGAGAGAGAGAGAGAGAAAGTGACAACCTGACACTAGAAGCCCAGAATCCCAGAATCCCAGAACCAGTCATCAGATCATCAGCTCCTGTCCTCTGCAATTGGATGCAAGTTTTGGAGTGCTCCCCAGAGAACGCAATTAGCCGCGCTGAAGCAAAAGCGCCACATTTCTCGACTAGTTTCCCCACAACATTTTCATATGCAAAACATGTTTTTACGCTCACAAATTTATATTTCACAAAATTGATAGAAAACTTTTGTCCAGCTAGCGCATAATTAACACTCCCTTAGCCCGAACGGGCTTCCTCTCTCTGCCACTCTGATTTCTACCCGTAATGTTTTTCGCATAAATTATACAAAATATAATTTCTCAGAGGTCTGTCGGCGTTGCTTTTTTATCGCCTTTCTGCTGCCTTGCTGGCTTTTTATCAAAGTCCAGTGAACGGTGAATCAACAGAGAGCCAAACCGAAAACCAAAACAGAATTAATTCATTAAAGAAATATGCAAAGCATTAAAAGCAAGGCAAACGGGGAAAAAAGTATCAGGAACTTGATGACCGAACGCCAGACGGGACGGGGGCAATCCCAGAAGCGTGAAAAAAATAAAAGAAAAACGAGAAAAAAATCAACAACAAAAAATTTATGTTTTATTACTTAATGAACTTACCGCAAATGAAGCCAAGGGACGGGACCTTATGGATTGGGCCACGGGGAATGGGGAACGGATGGGGAGGGGGGGTATGGTTATTCGACTGAAGGATGAGTCAGGGACCGGCCCTGTCTTCAATTAATATGCAAAAAATGTCACCATCAACGGCCTCCGCTTCATCTGCTGCTCGTCAAAGTGTCAGAAGGAGCGCAGGATGGAGGATGGGGAACAGCAGGAAAATCCAGTTCGGGACACTTGAGACACTCGTCCCGCCACAGCCGCCACACAGGCCAGAGCCAGGAAGTGTCCGGACTGCAAATTGGTTAGCAATTAATGCCAACCATTTTTTAATTGAACACACGAGCAGCGCAGAAACAGAGGAAAGCTGTAAAAAGTGCGGGGAAAGCGAACAGACCCAGAGTGGCAATTGAGAAACGAGTGAACCCTGAAAGTATCCCAGGATGGAGGTTGCGGATCAAAGGTTATCACTGGAGCTTGCGCCAATGATGAAAGACAGCTCATTTTACTCTTCTAAAAGTGGACATTATCAGCTTTAAGATGGCGAAAGCGAGGCAATAAATACACTATTGGAAATTTCACAATTATCCATTAAGATGCTGAGGTACTTCAGCGAAAGATCCACAAAAGATAAATATATCATAAGAACCATGAATGATAGCGTTCGTATAGAAATCAAATTTCCTATGACTTTTAAACACTTTTCCCATACAAAATAGTTCTCTATGAAGGGTATGCAAGGGTTCTGTGCATCTTTGTGCGGAATATTCTCCTACTAGTTTAGTTCAGAGTCCACTTAAGCCAGTCGCCAGTATAGAGCAGCAACAACAAAGCTCCACGTGGCTCTAATGATCTCAGTTCGATCGTAAAAAATTGAATTACTTGATTGAAATAAATGACAGTGATTAGGAACGACTTATGACACCTACAGATGTCTCAGTCGGGCCAGGTTGCCCAGGAAAAAGGTGAAAATCATCGTGAATCTGATGAAAATCACCAGTTACATATCTAAATACCCCCGTCAGAGGCAATTCAAGAGCCTCCAGACTGCTTAAGTAGATCCTTCCATTCATTATGCCCAATCCTGAGTGCTCGTACAAGAAAACTCTTTCATAAATTCCATCAGATGCCAAAGCTGGCCATCATTTGTGGGTTAAATGGAGCTTGTGATTTGCTCAGATTTGTGCTCCACTCCACGCCAACCTCTACTCCACGACTAATCTTCAGCCTCCTTCCCCCCTGCCACGGTAGTGGGGGGAAGGGCAAATCACCTTCAGGGGGCCATAAAAAGCAAACAAGAAGAAGGAAAATACAAATAAAAATACAAATGAAAATGAAAATGAAAATAAAACAAAAGCAAAAGCAAAAGCCGGCAAAACGAAAAAATAATGAACGCCACTCTACCCTGGAGTGTAAGTGTATCTGTATCTTTCACTCTGGCAATAGTATCTGTATCTGCATCTCCCATACTCTCTCTCTCTCTCTCTCTCTCTCTCTCTCTGGTCTCTGGTAGATTTTTATTTCTTGGAATAATCTACGCGGAATCTACAGCACACGACTAATCTTCGTTTAATTTCATTTGCGCCAAGCAAACCCGAAATTGAAACCGAAATCTTCAGGGGGGGAAGGGCAACGCTCGCACCACTCGTACCTCATGGATGGATGGCGACAAAGGGCCATTCAATGGCAAGGACAATGTAAGGACATTCGCCCGAGAACTGCAACATTTCATTGGCTGAACGAGGGACGCCCACGCCACGCCACACCAACTCCTGGTCCACGTCCTCGGTGTCGATGTCGCCGGCATCGTCGTCGTCGTCGTCAGGGAGATCAAAAGTATGCGACACCGTGGCTTAATTCGATTTTAACAATTGCATAGCACGCCAGCCAATGGCAAATGCCAAAGGACTTCCCCCCCACACCGCCCAAAGTTGTTCTCTAATTGAACCAAAGGGAGAAATGTCCTGCGATGTGGATGATGCCGATGCTGCCGCTGCTCCTTCTTCCTTGGGGCACATAAAATTAATCCGACGTGTGGCGCCGCTGCTGCTTCTTTGTCAGAGCATCTTCGAACAATTTGAATTTAAATGTCCTCCCCCTTCTCCTGCACCTCCTCCTCACAGTACAATTTTTTACTTCCAGTTCTATCCTCGGGTTTCTCTTTATTTTATAAATAAGAAAGAACCAAGAACGAAACAAGTCAAGGAACCTTCGCGAATTGAATTAAACGTGTCCTTCTGTCTCCCAACTCTGTTCGGGTAGGTGTGGCAGTGTGGCAAGACTGCTGGAGTGGGGCGTGGCACCCGTACAATCGTCATCATCGCAACGTATTGAAAATTTTATTGCCTGGAATAATTATCCGAATTAAGCACACTAATTAATTGCTTCACTCCACTCCGCACTCGAATCGTGGTGCCATATGTGAGAGAAAAAAAACCCAAGAAGCATAGAGAAAAATTGTAGAGGGGTACGAGATCCAAGGGGAGGGGAGAGCTGAGCTGAGAACTGATTTACTTTTATAGGCAGCAACGAGAGAGAGAGAACTCTGCGGAGAGCTGCGTCTTTAGAATTTACGCGTGATTGCTCGACGCGGTTCGGTGAAGCTGATAAAAGTCTCACACAGATGCAATAACCACACAATCGAGCAAAAAGAGAGGCCCGGAGTGAGCTCATTATCTGCTTTTTGTTCAAAGAATTCGCTGTCTCTTTCATCCATTAGAACTGGTTTGATACAAATGGAAACTATTTGTCTCCTTCCATCAAACCTGATCGAAATGTGCCGAAAGGTGTTTCTCCACAACGAATTTTTCTTGGGAAACAATTACTCCAAGCATTATAGTTATTTATTCTTCTTATTATAGATGCCGTGCTAAAGGAAGGAATATAATCGCAATGGAAAACACGCGAACTTCTACTGGAAAAAAGGTATTTCATTTACACACTCAACGCTCTACATTTGTCATATAATTTACAATATTTTCCACTATTCCTAATGGTATTTCTGCTCTTTAAAAAGTCCCCAGCTACTCACCATAATCTAGAGCTCTATTATCATTCCTTCTTTGCAATTAACAGCTTTAGCACTTGCCTCTCATAACTTTAAGAGACTCTCTCACTGCCAACCACTCGCTTGCACTATCTTTTACAATGTTATCTCTTGAGCTGCTACCTCCAATCCTCCTCTCCTCTCATTCTGAAGATATCAGCAGGCAGAAACAACCTCCCCACCCCAGACATTAGTGGGAAAACATATGCATCATCCGCTTGCAGGCAAACGGAAAACATTTCATGCAAAAAAGGTTTTTAATTTAAATTTCTCGACTTGACGTGTGGCATGTGCCGACGTTGTCGTTGTCGTCTTTGTGCTGCCCTGCCCTGCCCTGCCGTGCCCTCGTGTTCCCTGATGTCTGAGTCGAAGTCTTAGACTGCCACAAATGTGGGCAATGTCTTCTACTCGTACTACAGAGAATGGGCCAAAGAACAAGCCCACATCCCATCCATTGGCCATGCAAGCAGCACAATTGACGCTTACATTGTTCCCAAGAATTATTATGTGGTTACCCCAGCATGTGTGTCCCTGTCGCTGTGTCCGATGTGTGCCACACATCCTGCCATGGCACAGGATGCCTTATCACTTTACCTACAGCCACAGAAGAGGCAGCAGCACCACCAGAAATTGGTTACAATCTCTCCCAAAGCGAGCGGCACATTTATCTGGTCCATCAACTCTGAGCACAGCCCACACACACATGTGGCAGCCTCAAATTGAATCCCTTTCTCTAGGGTTGGAGTGGGGGCAAGTCGTAGGTGAGAAGAACCCTTTTCCCGAAGCTGAAAGCAAGACAAATTTCCCCTAAGACGACCACTAGTTTTACTCAAGCCTCAGGCCAATTAATAAACCCCGAAAAGGAAAGCATTCTCCTTGAGCCACTCACTGCCTCCGCTCATGTGTGACCCATAAATTTCCATTTTATTGGCCAAGGTGCCGCCCTGTGCCGTGCCGTGCCGTGCCGTACCGTAGAGGAGAAACTTTTAATTGTTATTAATTTGGAAATATTATTTCTTTGCTGGCAAATGCGGGTGGTCGTCGGGGTCTCTCTTGGTCTCTGAATTTGAATTTGAATTTGAATTTCGGTTTTCGGATTTTTGTTTTCAAGTGCTGCCAAAGTAAACACCGTCGTCGGACCACGGACCACGGACACTAACACGAACACGAACACGGGGGCACCGCGGACTATTTTTGCCAATGGAAATAAATGAAATGTTGCAATGCAGCACAAATTGTGTTGTGGCGCTGCCTGACTGACGTTTTGTTTGTGTTGCAAAAAGCCAAACGCTATGGGTGGCCTCTAAGGCAGGCAGGCAGTTGGACGATGGAGGAGAGGAGCAAGCCCATGGCTGCTGCTAGTCCCCTTCTATCGTCTAGGGGGAAACAACAGATGGAGGTGGCACAGGTGATGCTGCTGGCACTTGAACTTCGTGCGGAATGTGGCCACAATGCCAGACAAGGACACAGAGGGGCATGACACTCGCGGCCATGAAGACCGACAGCTGCGAAAAATACATGCAGGAAAATAGAGTGACAATTTAGCAAGAATATTTCTATGGGTGTTTGGCAAAATAAAATAAATAAAATGTACAACATTGTTGCAGGAATCTGTACCTTTCTTCCAAAAAACTAAAAAGGTATCATATCTCTCCATTATGCCAAAAACAAAACTTCCCTCCTGGCAGAAAGTTTCATCCCCTCGTATGCAAATGTCTTGTGTCATTTCGAATGTATGTTTCCCTGTGTGTTTCTTTATCAGTCGAACAAGTCGTGCTGCTAAAGTTTGCATATCCCGCAGGACATAAAGGCTACAACGGACCAAATAACAGGATTATAAACTACGAATCCAGCAGCTCCCAAGATGTCCAAACAGACAAATTTCTTGAGATTAAAGGTGCAGGAAACCCAAATCCCATTCCTCCTTCGCCTCCTCCTCTACTCTAAACAATTTATAAAATGTAACTGTGCGACTTTCAAGCTCATTAAGGGCACACGAATCCAGGGTATAGTTAGTCGTTAAACTATTAAGACTAATGAGGGTTCCCCCGCCTACACACCCCTTTTACCCCTCACAAATGCAAATTTATCAAGCGAATGATTTCATTGCCACACAGCTGAGGCACGGCACACAGGTCCAGTGCCCACTGCCACTGCCACTGCCACTGCCGAGCGTAGAACTTGACTCCAATTCGCATCTCTCATCTGGCGAGAGTCACGTAAGAAATGTGTAGCATGTGGGCGTTTCGTCATCGCCACATCTTAGGGCTCCATTTGAGGCATCATCATATCAGAAGGTGCCGCCAACGGGTGTGGCTCCGGCGCGAGTGCAGATTTAGCAGATTTCAGCACGTTTCACATTTCGGGGCTGTGTTTGTCTTGTGCTTTCCACGAAACACTCGCGAGTTGTGGGTGGCCAAAAACAAAGACACCAAAACAGCTCACAACAAGAAGAGAAACAACAGCCAGAAGATCAAAACAATCAAACGAAATTCAGTTGGAGAGGCAGTTGAGGGAATCGTGGGACTAAATGTTGATAAATATAAAATAAATAAAATATAAAATATTGCAATTGGTTAGAAAATGTATCAGCTTAGGCGGAAATAGAGGAAAAAGGTACTTGGCAATGCCATGAACTGATATCAGAACCATGTTTGCCATCGCAACTTGTGAAGCCCTCCGTCCCTTCTCTGTCAGAAGTTTTTACTATTACTATTTTCTAATATGTAACATCAATCTTCGCCCCTTTCTATCTCTCATCGCTCCCAGCCAACAACTTCTCCTTACAGGTATTCCCACATAAACTTTGCCTCTTCCAACTCCCCTGCAACTCTTGCAACTTCTGACTCCATTGACTCTTACTATTTGCCTTGCGGCTGTCGCGTAGCTTTGTCGAGCATCCCAATCCCGAGCTGCTGGTATCACCTCTGCTATCGAAAGCCGGGCGGCAACCGCAAAGTGTTAAAGTTCCTAAATATGGCTTACCTTCCCCCCACGAACTTCGACCTACTCCAATCATCAGTTGCGAGGAGGCAGCCGTGGAGGCAGACTCCACGTTTGGAGAAGGCCCCAAAAAGCAATTTGCGGACGTGCATGGAAAACTTTTACTGGCAGCAAATTGAAATTAATGTGAAGTTTCAGTAAAAATGGCTTAAATGCACACACGGGCCGCATTTGGGGAATTGCTGCTGTCGATGCTGCTGCAGGACACAGCACCAGGGCAGGGGGCAGATTCAGAGGCAGGGATTTTGGGATACGAAACTTTCTCGAGAGCGAAAGATACTTATGTTATTTTGAAATACTTAGATGCTCCCACACACACATACTGAAATAGTTTTGCGCCTTTGGCAGTCCCTTCTAAGCCGCCAAAGCTGTTGATTATAAGTTTTGGAACACCTTCTCCTTCGGTCGGGGCATCCACCTACATTTTCAGGATGATTGTAAGTGATATGGATGCCCCCAACCCGATCTCGGGATAGCTTTCTTTTCTAACGATTTGTGAATTGCACTTCCTGTCGGTAAATAAGAGAAAGACTATAAATTCCAGCATCTATCCCAGTCCTTGAGAGCCATTTGCATGCGTGCATCTACTCATGCGAGTACGAGTACGAGTATCTGTGTATCTGAATCTGGTTCTTCGTCTTTGCATTTGTTTGCCTCCTCTGCGCTGGCATTTGTTGGTTTAACAGCAAAAGTTTGTCTTTCAAATCGAAAACTAGAAAAACGTTGCATTTTATTCGACTTCTCGGAGGAGTGGGGGAATCTTGCAGAAGGAGGCGCCTCTCAAGTATCTTTAAGGGGCAACTTTCGTTAATATGTATCTGAATGAAAGAGGTTTCTTTTACGAGCGAGTGTTTGCCTTTAAAGTTTACTTTTGATTACTCCCTGGCATGGCTATCTGCTGCCAGCTCCTGTCTCCCGTCAGGTGGTGGAATCCACACATGGAATGCCCGCCCAATAGCTCCTCCACAGAGAGGGGCTCTTGGCTTCTTCTCTCCATTTATTTGCATTGAATATTTGTTTGTTTGTCAGCAGGAGGATGCAGCATGCAGAAGAGGGGACTAACGCCCAGTCCTTTGTCGGTTCGTGTTTGTTCTAAGTGAATGATGCAAATTTGATGCTCTCTTCTACGAGTATAAAGCGCAAAACTTTTCCACATGAACATGAGCATGAACAAGAGTTCGACGAGGAGTTCGAGATGGAAATGGTACGGGGTATGGCCAAGGAGTTGCCGGGAGGAATGGGCTATACGACGACGATGCAAACTTTTATTGCGGACTAAAATGAACTTCCGCCCCTGCAACTGCAATGGCGAAAGGAAGTTCATAATTTCAGCTGATTTAGGAAAAGTTTCTGCCACATTCGCCCGTTACTCTTTCTCCCACACTCTCTCTCTCTCTCTCTCTGTCTCACTAGAAGAGATTCCTTCTCTCTCTTTTGGCAGTTTAAAGGCAATTTGCTTGGCTTGGCTTCTCTCGCTTGACGCTTGTTGACAAAGACATTTCCCGGGTCAATTCAGTGCGGAATATACCCTGGATAATCGCTGGATTTCAGAGGTATGCAGGATTCGCGGAGATGAAGGTAACAGGCGGAAGAAAACCAATGCAGAATACCTGCAGAAGTCATACAGTCAACTTCTTTGAATGATTTTAGGTGCTCTCCGCAATGCCTTCCGCTGACCACTGAGTACATCCTAGTCGACCCATTCCACCACCATTCGCTCTTGTTTTTTGCTCTGATTCTCATTCTGATTCCTCGGAATCGTTTGGCGCGAGACAAAACAACAAACACGAGGCAACATTTGATTTGTTTACACAAAGGATAGAGTGGCACCAGAGCCAGCAGCAGCAGCGGCAGCAGCGGAGGAGGAAGATGCCACAGCAGCAGCAGCAGTGACCAGAAGGCGTAGGTACACACGAATCCAGCGCGATATTGTACCAGCGTATCTCTCAGATACGCATCCCAAAAACGAAACCAAACGAAAGCCAGACTTTCGGTACGTTCAGCCCCTGTGCATACACACACACGCGGACACATGAACAAATTTTGTGCGGTGTGGCCATGTGTTGGCCAAATGTTTGCCACGGCATGTGAAAAATCTTCCTCTCCCTCTCCCTCTGCCTCCGCCGCGCCCTTTCCCTGTATACCGCAGCCCGAATGCCTCTCCCCGTGAGGTGTGAATCGGTATGGAGCTGTTCGCCTCGACCTCGACCTCGCAAGGCAAACGGAAATCAAATGCAGACATGGTCCCTCTTGTTTGTGTGTGTGTGCCATGTCCTTTCCACATCGTACATCCTTTTGCCGCATTTTTATTTTAGGTACAAATTTCACACTTTGTTTATGCTCGGGCCCGCCTGCCGTGCAATGCTCTATCCGCAGGATTTGCTCTGTCCTATGTCCTCTGTCCCATGTCCTCTGCCCGGTGCTCTGTGCCGTGCCAAACGGCGTTCCAAGGCGCACCGGCGCTAACAAATCTGACAACGATTCATGGGCAATGGCAATGGCAATGGGCGTTAGCGCCTCTACAATATCGTATCTCTGACCCGCTAACTGTTTCTGCCTCTGCGTCTGCCCCTCACCCTCTTTCACACCTCTCTCTCTCTCTCTCTTTCCGTATCTTTCTAGCTGTCTGTCGCTCTCGCTCTCTCTCTCTCCTTCGCTGGTTTTGGAGTTATGAATTTTAACATTTTTAGGTGCACCGCAGGAACGGCAAGCTGTGAAGGTCTTTAAGTGCCGTTGAAAGAGAGAGAGGCAGCAATATGGCAATGCCTGGGAATCGGTGAGCTTGAAATGGCGTGCATTGGCATGTCTGTGAGCTTTGAAAGCTTCGCTTGAAGTTAAAGCTTCGATTCAGGCTTGAGATTTGTGCTTGCGGTAAACTTTCTTCACTTCTGCAGTATCTTCCCTCTTACTTTAAAAGCTCACCGCTCGACACGATCAAAGTCTACTCCATTAATAATTCGAACGAGTGTGGGAAATCTCTACTCAGATTGAATCTCCACTGCAGCGTATGGGCCACCCTTTGTGGCCACTCCATTGATCGCTCTGTCCGCCGTCTGGTGGCTGACCCAGTGAGCAGAATTGAATTTTCATGCAAGTTCCAAAGTCCAAAGTGCGGTCCAGTCAGCGGCTTTGGCTTCCACTTTGGTATTTCTCATTAATTAGAGAAAATGCACAAAATGCAGCGACCGAGATCATTTGTCTTCATCAAAGATCCGTTGATAATGTCAGTCGTAAGCTGCATTTTCATTTTCAGTTTCGTCTCAGCTTCTGCATCAGTTTCTGCTGTGCAACATTTGTTTAGGCGCCAGCAAATGCATTAAAAATATTGTGTACATGGCAACCGAACCCCCTTCTGGCCATCTGGCTTCCAGCCTGGCGCCTAGTCCAGGGCACAAGACAAACAATTATAACAATAACAATTACAACAATTACACATACAATTAAATGCGAAATGCGAATGCGAAATGTGACAAGTGGTTGTCGCATACCTCAATTAGCAGCCCAAAAGATCAACACGCCAGAGAGCTGCCACAAACAGTCTCCTATCATCCATCCACTCCACTGACTAGTGCGAATATTAGTGCACCCCCCCCCCCCCTGACATCGAGTGTTCACTCCTAATTACAACGGTTACAAAATTATTAATGCAATTGCAAGCGCGATTCATCCGATTCTATTTATAGACCTCGAAATGACGACATTCCCAAAGTGTCAACTGCCTTTACGCCTCGCTCTCTGTCTCTCTCTCTCTCTCTCATCCTCTTCGTCTCTTAAGCTCTTCTTTCACGCGCACTTTTGGTTATGCACTGAGAGAAAATGTGCAGTGGATTAATGGAAACATTAGTGGATCGAGATTCATTGGGTCATAATTATTTGACAGTAGAACTTTCACTCCATTTCCAAGTTGCGATAGGAATAATCTCCTAATCTCTTCTGTCACATATTTCCACGCTCTGCTGTTCCTTTCAGTGCACAAAAGTGTTTAATTAACGCCAATCCAGAGCGGCATGAACTGGAACTGCAAGTGCAATGAGCGGTTGGGGCGGTTGGGGCGGCTGAGCCACAGTCACAGCCCCACTAGCGAGCAGGACATTGACTTCTTCTTCGAGGGCATGTGAAGTGGCGGCTGTCGAAGTGTCGGCCGGAATGTGCCACCAGCCAGCAGTACCGGGCCGCGCCGTGCCGTGCCGTGCCGAACCGTACCGTACGAGCAGAGAAGCGTCGAAGAGCGACAACATTACACAACAGTCAATTAAAATTAATAACTTTTGCAGCGGCAACATACAGCCTGAGAGAGTGGTGCGGGGCGGAGGCGGTCACAGTGGAGAGTGGAGTGCAGCAAACCGTTGTTTCACATGTGCTGGTCGTCAGACTCCACCTCGTGGACAGCCCCAAAATGCATCCGACAGATACGTTCCCCATCTGCATTTAAGCCTGGACTCTGTCGCGGCTTCAGGCACGCACACGCGTGTTTCCCGAAACAGTTAAAAAATCGAAAGGCACAAAAAAACGGAAACATTTCAAGTTGAAGTTTTTGTTCGATGTCGTTTTATTTTTATTAATTTTGACGAGTCATTTTTATGAACTGCCGCCGAAAAGAGAGAAAGCTACAAAAATAAAGTAACATAAAGAATGAAAAAAAAGCAACCAAGTGCTTGCAACATGTGGCGGCTTATTGGCGTTGAGCGCTTTATTAGGCCCCAGCCAAATGGAAAACTGAATCGAATCGTATCGGGCCGAGTCGTGGCGATAAATCACATTTCGGGCGAATATTACACACACTTGTATTGTGGCAAAAGTGAATGAATACTTGAATACTTGACTTGTGGATGCAGGCAATCAATCAATTAATCATGAGGTTATCAAAATATTAGTCAACCAACAGAACTTGTATGAATTCGTATCTAAAATTCGGAAAATACCAATAGGAATGAATAAATCAATCAACATTTTTATCAAAGTATGAAGCAATAAGTCAATCATTAAAAGGAACTTTATGATTTTTAGATGTCTCTCCTTACCAAATCATAATTTCAAAGAAGAACTTAGTAGTCCATATCTGAAATGAGATACAATACAAGTATCATGCCATCATGAGGCCAATCCCGAGCTATCCTTTCCCAAGAAAAGAATCCCCCAAGAAGTGTAACCCTCCTGCTGCACGAACAAGAAACGTGTCTTTGTTCCGAGTGGATGTTTCCGCTAGACCGTCAATAGTTTTTATTCGATTACATGCAAGTGTTGCCTCCACCCATTCCCATCTATAATTCAATATAAAGAATATACAGATATGCCAATTTTTTGCTGGAAACCCACCACAGACTCCACAGACAGTGCAGACATTGAGGACAGATGATGACTTTCGCTTGGTTTAACAAAAGCCGCATTATTTACACCTCCGGCTACAAAGAACCAACGCTAAGACCATTACGCTGGCAGCAGCAGTAGCAGCAGGGAAAACAAGTTGCAAACACACACAAAGCCGGAGACAGGGGGCATGCAACAACTGTGACAATCTACACAGCCAGCCACTGCCACCGTCACCACCCGGCAGCATAGCAGATCGCCCGGGCTCGTCCGCATTTCAATCAATTAATCTAATTTAAATTTTTCCTTTTGTGTCGCTTTTTTTCTCTCGAAGTTTTTCCCTGGCTCGGGCTAAGCCACCACCATTAAACGAGTTCTTTTTGTACGAGAGTTTTTCAATTTCTGCATTATCATTCGATGCCAGGTCGAGGGTCATTAGCGGATGAGAGGGCGACGCACCGCTCTCCGCTCAAGTTTTTAAGCTTTCGAGGGTTGCCGAGCAATCGGTTTACCTATCAAACAATCCATTCGGCCAACCCAACCCCTTTTCTGTGGCCCAAATCCCCGAAATCCAATTGAGTTATGCAGAGCCACTGAAGTAGCACTAGGCTCTCCGCTCTCCGCTCTCGAGTCTCTCTCCGGCGATACGGAAATGCGCCTTAAATGGCTTTTCAGTGTAGCCAAAGTGCAATGAGCCATTTCCTGCTCATCCTCTGCAGATCCTCTTCCTTCCGGCGGGCAAAAAGCTGTGCCATAAATGTTGAGCACAACCACAGGACATACCCACAGGAACATCACGGCGATGCTCTGCTCTGCGCTGCTCTAAAAAACTGCAGACAAAACCAATCTGCTGGCCGCCCACCCGTTCAACTGACAGCCCAGCCACGCCCCGTTTTCCACAGCACAAAAATCAGCAAAAAAGGTGAACAAGCCAGGCCACACACAAAAAACTGAGCAAAAGAAGCTTCGGAGCTTCGAACGTGTGCCAGGAGCAGGAGCAAACACACAGAAGGATGCAGTCAATGCGTATCCATATCCAACAGATACTCGTGCCACAGCCACTGGCACATGCCACATTCACGGGAGGAGGCTGCAGGACATGCCATCTGTCAGGCAGCATTTGAGATGCCAGCAGAACAAAAACAAAGTCAAAGGATTGGGCCCCTGCTAGAGCAGGGGATTGGCTCTAGAAAGTCGCAAGAGGGGAGATATGGAGAAAGGGTTAAAGACAGCTGAGAGCCAAAAGAAACTCTATTCTAGATACAATTGTATCTGTGAATTGGATTGTGATTTGTAAGCCACTTTTATGTGGTGCGAGCATTAGAGGTTTTCTGACAAGTTTTCCATGCGGAAATTGAAGGGATTTCGATTTGAAAGTAGAACAAATATTCAGAATTCGATTGGTATATTGAAGATAATTATTCAGTCTCGACAGTGATTGTTTCATGGCAAATACTTAGCTTAAATAAAACTTCAGCTTCTATCATTTCTATCACGCACATTTTTCCAACATTGAGAATATATTTTTCTGATTTCTATAAACGAATTTCTATAAGCCATCAATCATGGCTTAAACCTATTAAATTTCACCTTCAAATATCACACAACTATCCATTTCCCACTCTTTTCACTCATATTAGCTAATTACATTCCAAATCTCACATAGAAACATTCGCTTTAAAAGGGTTTACGTAGGGTGTATAACTCTCCGCCCTCACTCCACGCCTCACTTGACTTTCGACGCAGGACTTATGGGCTCGGGCCACACCTTGGTCTTGGGCTCAGCTCATAATTCATAATCATCGGAACAGCAGAACAGCGGAACATCAGAACAGTGCCTCAGGTCTCCCTCGCAGAGCAAATCAATCACAATCGAAATCTGGCTACAAATGTGCCCTAAAAGCAGGAGGCAGCGCTCGACCACCCTTACGACTCGAAGGGGTCCTGCATCCTGCAACCCGGTGTCCTCGTCTGCAGTTTGTGGCATGAACAATTGAACAATTGCGAAAAATCCGTGAAAGACAGAGAGAGGGGGGGAGAGAGCTATAGCTACAGAAGGATTAATGCTGGTACGCTGCTGCAGGCGTCCTCCCCTGCCGCCACCGGTGTCCTGGCTAAGGTGTCGCGCTTAAAACCCCCCGTGTGTCGCTGCTGTATCGCGTATCGCTTTGCAACCCCAAATTGCATTCGCTGTACGAGGACGAGGCCGAGTCCTGCCACATCATCGGCAACTTTTCATTATGCTAAACCGTAAATGAAGAGGGTTGCCCATCCAGGGGCTGATGACGGGACCTGGCCGAGGGTTTGGGGTGTACTGGAGTGCGGAGTGCGGAGTGCGGAGTGGTGCACGCGCTCAGGTAAGGCCAAGGTTGGAAGGTGGAACAAAGCCAAGCCAAGCCAAGCCAGCCAGCAATGGGACTGGGACTGGGACGATGGGCTGCAGGAGCAGCAGCCGTGGGAGGGGGAGGGGTGGCAGCACCGAGCGTGACAGATTAGCGAATGGCAAAATGCTGACATACGGGCGAAAGGAACAGGACAGGAACATGAGTAGCAGGAGCAGCAGCCAGAACAGCAGGACTCGACTCAGAGGTAAATGCTGCTGAGGTAGGTCTGTCCGAATGCGGGGCAATCTCGTATCTCGTATCCCAAACTAGTAATCATCCGATCAGGTCCACACTCCATCCTACCTGCCCTACCCTCTGAGCCATTCCAGTGGCACATTCTCGTGTCACAAAAGTCATTGCATACTTTGCGGCAACTTCCGCACTTCCGGCACTTTGCCTGGCATCCGTTTTCAACGTGCGTCATCGGACTACAGCTGCTGCATGGAGTTACCTTCTCTCCAGTGGTAATGCCACGAGAGTTAACCACTCAGAGATAAACACATGGAGACAGGGGGAGACAGAGAGCAGAGAGTGGGGCAGAGGTAGAGATATTACAGGAGATATTGTATGGATGTATGGGGAATGTCCAGGTCTATCCACAGGATATTTATTTACCTTTTATATCAGACAGGCAGCCACAGCACTGAATATGAAAATTATTTTTATTGCTTTTTATACCCTAACAAAAGGTGGCCATGGACATGAATGAATGGATGGGAGCATTGCATCATAGAATCATAATATGGATGCATTCACGTCTCCAATAAATATTCCAGAAAGTTCCAACAAATAATCGCTCTTTTTTCAAACCAAAAATGTCTCTCGATCATGGATTTCTATCAGACTTACTTGAGTCACTATTTATTTCATTCATTCTTTCTGTGCCACATGCTACCTTTAATCCAATTCCCAAATAAAATTATCACTAGTCTCAGGATTTCCGAGAATCTCCAACGCTTAAGACTTGCGTCAGACCACAATTCCTCAGGGAAGCGGCATGACTTTGAAATTGAAATTGTATGAAAATTTGGAAAATAATAAATATACAAAACTATTTATAAATATGCAAAAACTATTTGTGGCGCGGCCTTGATTCCTGTAGTTTGAATTTTGCAATATTATTCAAATCTTCGCCTTGTGGCTAACATTAACGAAAATGTTCAAGTCTTCTGAATGGCAATAGAATTTTCATTTAATTTCCACTTCTTTCGCTCTTCTTTTCCTATATATTTCCTACACGATTTTCTGTAATTTCCTAGAGCATTTCCACTTCGATTTGCCCAATTGTTTTACCCTCATTTGCGATTATTTTTGCAGCCCTTAAGTGGACAGTCGACAGTCGATTGGAGTACCGGAGAGGCAGTTGCTCCATTCAGCGTTAATCATTAAATCTCTGCACGCACCCGGCCTAAAGTCGATAAAGGTGCACCCGATTGTTGCGTGTGTGTGTGTGTGTGTGCCCCTTGCCACAAACGCTACACACACACACGCAGACTCTCAGATACTTTATAGGGCCATCAGCTGGCAGGGCGGGGGAAAGGTGTGCAACTGTAAAAGCTACCCCCGGATGGACGTTCGCTTCATCCCACGCCACAGATACAGCCACAGCAGCAGCACCCAAGGCGAATCTCCTGCGCAATTTCGCAAAAATAATTTCGCAGCAAAAAATAGAAAATCGTTTGGGAAACCTAATGAGTAAACGTGGCACAACGACGATGACGATGACGGTGACGGCCACGACGACTACGACGATGACGCACATGTTGTCGCCAGTTGTCCTTGACGCCGCCCATCGCATCCCATATACCACAGTCTCCCTGCCATTCCCATTCCCATTCCCATTCCATAGTGCTGCTGCGATGATGATGATGATGACGGTGATTACTTACAACAAACCTTACAACAAACTGAAGGTAGCAAGCGCCCGGGGCCCAAATGAGGGCTGATCCTGGGGGTAAAACTACCCCACGGAACCACGGAGTACCACGTGGTATTCGATGTCAACAATGCGATCTCGATTCCAGTTCTAGTTCTTCCTGCTGCTGTTGCAATTGAGGTGAAAACAACAGCCGCCGCTGACGATGAGAGCAATTGCCAAAAGGTGGAAGGAAGTACAACGTTCCCGTTCCTCTCTTTCGTCCTGGCGCACATGTGACTGACTTTTGTCTTCTGTCTGACTGCCGACCAAGGAATCCACCACCAATCAACGCAGCAAAAAAAACGCAGCACAAAGGTGACTGAAACTTGTTTTTGCGCCCGTTTTTGCTGGTTGCACTGGGAAAGCACAGTGGGCCGAGACGAAGGAGGGAATTGCAGTGGAAAAAATAGCAATTGAAGTAATGAAAAGAGAGTGCAGATATGAAATTTTTAATTTATAGATCTAAAATGAAGTTTTTTTTATTTTAAGGGAACCCATTCTGAGAGGAAAAGTGCAAGCTGCTCAATTTTCATTAGATTTTTCCCACATTTCGTCCCACTGTGCCAGACTCCAGGCTGTGCCGCTGCTCCTGCTGCTGCTGTGATTTTCCTGCTCGATTGCTTGCTCGCCGCCTCGCGTCCTTGCTGCTGCCTTTGTCCTGCATCCCTCCCCCCGTGGTAGGTTGCCCGACGCGTGCCACAATCTGCTGCGTCCCTCCTCTATCCCCGTGCCTGTGCCTGTGCCGTGTCTGCCTGCTTTTTTATTATTATTGTGCTTTTTGGACGAGCGTTCATTTGCTTATTTGTTTGTTCACTTTGTCCGCTGATGCGGCGGCCGCATCAAGGTAAACCCAGTCGCTCGTCGCTCGTCGTTCGTCGCTCGTTTGAATCTGATTCAGAGTCCTGGAATCGAGGCATGGACTGGTGCGGGGTCCTGCTGGAAGCGCGTGCTCCTTTGCTCTGTGTGTTTGGTATTGTTTTCGTTGGGCGGGCAGCCGGCGGCCAAATGGGATTTATTATTATGCCTATACTTTAAATATTGTTTCAATTTCAATCTCTCCTTTTTTTTACAATTTTTATTAGCTTCACTTTTGCGTATGCCGGCCAGTGGTAGAGGGGGATAGAGGCGGGAGCTACAGGATTGTTTTAACCTTTTAGCGGCTAATGTTACGTCCGGAATTGAAGGACGAAGGACGGGCCAGCTCGAGGAGTATCTCCAACCTACAAACACACACTTCGTAGAGTCTCAAGTATTTGCTCAGCTGAGGTCGCTCGCTTCGAGTTCCTCGTTCTGGGGGCAAGTGACGTGTGCTGCTGCCCCCCGCCTGCCTTGCCCCCTCGGAGTGTCTTCGTATCTGTTTCAATTTTTCGTTAATTTTACTCGAATGCAGAGCAAACAGTTTTTGCGTAAAGCAAACAAAAGGCCATAAAATATTAAATTACAGAATTCCGTTCATTGTTTTTGAGTACGGCCAGCGGCGGGGAAGTGCACACACAGTCGGTGTGTGTGGGTAGAGAAGAAACGGTAAAGTTTGTTCCACCAAAAACTATGCGGGCGCTGCCTCTCTTTCGGTCTCTCTCTCTCTCTCTCTCTCTGTCTCTCTTTTATTGATATTTCAGGTAAACCGTTAGGCTGCTTAGTCCAACAAAAAGGCAAACGAACCAACCACAAAATCAATGCCACACCATGCCTCGCACACGTGCCTCAAAATGCAGCCAGCCCTCTCTCTCTCTCTCTCTCTCTCTCGGTCTGTAACTGTCAAGGACCTTTTCCCAGCTGTTTTTCAGTTTTTGGTGAATGAAAAAGGATGGAAATTTGAGGGCCAAGCAGAAGGTTGACAGAGCGACACGAGAGACATTCAAATGCATCGATTGAAAGAGTCAACAATTGACAGTTATGACAACAGATAATGCCGATGATGATGATCCCCAAAGGACTATGATGATGATGATTTCAGGGTTGTCATTGGAATAACAGTAAATAAATGTTGGCACACTTTTGAGGTTTGAAAGGATTACTTAGGAGGGATGGGGACAGAGTCAGGAAAGGAATTCACTGCAAGACTTGGAGTGAATTTCGAGCTGTTTTTGAGGTACGAAATGTTCCTTTACATTTCGAATTTTTGCATTAACTATTCGACACAGACACTTGCGCTTCTAAGAGAGGAAACATCATTCCCACACATCTCACGATACGATGTTGAAATACATCACGAGTGACACACTTTTGAGGTTAAACCCCAAAATTATTAGACACTGAAACACTCGCACTTAGTGAACCCCAACCGTAGTCATAAGTTCGTCTTGAACTTCTTCCCATGGCCAATCAGAAAGAGGAGAGACTTTTTCATTTACGAGGGGAGGCGTAGGGTGAAAATCTTCCCACAGAGTTCCCCCCGAAGCCAAACACTTGACAGGGCCTACGTCTCCACAACCACCACCTCTCCATTCTGCAGCCCTTTTCGAGGAGAGCTCGGTGTCGGTGCAGCGGTTGGCTGTACATGCATTTAGGGCCGAGGAAATTTGACATTTCCCTGCACTTAACTGTCACATAAAGTGTTAAACGAAATGAGCCAAAGGACTGCAAGGGGAGTGGATGAGTGCATGAATGAGGGGCTGAAGGGGCAGCCACAAAAACGAGCCGAACACTTGAGTTTTCGATTGGGATTTTGGTGGCATGGCGACCAGCGACCCCAATGTGCATCACTCTGCACCACACACCACCACCACCGCCAACGCCATCGCGACAAAGAATTACCACCACTCGTACATAGTAGAACATGCAACATGCAACAGCAACACTGAATGAATACCACACTTTAGAAGCGGCAAAAGTATTTATGTTGTCATTACTTTTGGTTCAGTTTCGAATCGAATTGGTTTCGGGTTCGGGTTTGGGTTCGTCTCTCATTTCTTGTTCTCCTTTGGCTTTGGTTCAGGGTGTTCCAGAAAGCGGAAAGTGGAATGTTGCTGCTGCTGCTGCGCGGCTCGCAAAGTTTACTGCTAATTAAAAATTGTGGAAAAACGAGGGAAAACATGCATGCAATCCAATCCGAGTGTCCCGATCCCATCTGGAGATCTATCGTATGTGCGCCCCCCCCCCCCCTCAGGAAGGAAAAAGGATTGCCACCGGGTTGTTTTTGTTCCCACCGTTCCTCACACTTTTGGGGTATCCTTTGGCTCTAAAATGGATATTAATTGACAGAGTTAATGACAGACCTCCCTCCCTCCCATTCGATCTCGTACTTTATGTGGGTACCAGCAGGAGAGTCAGCACTGGGAGCAGACAGAGGGAGTTCTAAGAGCAGGAAAGCAATCGAATTGAATTGAATTGCAATTCCTGAATATGTCTGTGTGTATGATCGACAAATCCAATTTAAATGAAGAGCTCTTCGGTTCCTGCGCGAGTGCCGTGGGTGTATCCCAGAGCCTGGGAAGAAATCCTTCACACATATGCGGGACATCGAATGGTTACTGAAAGGTACGACGACTGCGAGTACTCCCGTAATCCACACGATAATGTGTGCGACCTTGCTTCCCTTTTTTCCTGCCTATGTGGAAGTGCTTGCAACTAAATTGATTTCGTAATGAGGGTCAATGGGGAGGCTCTCCTTTGGGATTGAGGTTCGATGTGGATTAGAATCTGTGGGAATGGAGATTTTACATTACCAGAAGTCGCAATCAACGCACTCGGCATCTCAGAAGAAGCTGCTTTATGACGTCATTCCTCAGTTTGTGATTTCTGGATTATGCAGGAATATTTTGAAGGCATTTAGAGCTTCGGGATGTTCCATGATTGAACATGATTCGACTTCCTTAAGTTTTATTATATTTATTATTTTTATTTGCATGAAAGATTTATACAGTGTAGATTCAGATACATACAGCTTTCAGCTGCAGATAGCCTTTGGGGATAAATTAACAAGCAGAAATATTCATTTTCGTTAGATATTTATGCAATTCCCATGGGGCTACGGTTTTATGGTTTATAAAAACCAAAATACCATGCTGATATTTTCAAGCTGTCAAACAAATAGACACAAATGTGTGTAGATGTTTTCTTGTATTTTCAATTGCCTCTCCAATGGCCGCAATGGCAACAGAGATACCTCTCCTCGTCACCCTTTTACCCCACTCGCTCCCCCCCCCCCCCCCCCCCCCCCCCCCCCCCCCCTGGCTACACCCCACCATGGCTTACCACCTCCGAACAGCCAATCAAGCGCGCGCAACAGGTGCAACAAAAGGCGAAGCAAAATGTGGCGCACCTATGGTGGCGAGGCATCGCACCTCGTCGCTCATTAAGAGCTCGGCGGCAGCACCAGCACCAGCACCCACGCCAACGCACACACACACAGAGATACAGCAACACACAGCAGAGACACAGATACACCAACACAGAGACTGTCAGCCAAACAGAGTGTCGGAAAGAGCGGGAGAGGAAAGGCAATGAGCGGAGCGGCAACTAATTAACATACAAAATGAATGCGACGGCAAAAACAAAAAGGAACACAAAAAACGAGCCCCCCCCCCTCTCCTAACACTACACACACGCCATCGCTCGCTCTCTCTCACTCTCTTTCGCTGGCTTACCTTCTCGCCCTCTCTCACTCTCTCACACTCATTCACACGCTCTCTGGCAAAAGTGAGAAAATTATGAGGCTCCACCTATTTTACACTGACACACACGAAAGAGAGTACCTCTCTGAAGGTGTGCGAGAGTGCGGTGTGTGTGTGTGTGTGGAAGAGAGGGGCAGGGCAAAACACATGTTAACCGCATTAAAAAATTAAATATACAAATTGTTTATTATGTTGCTGGATAACCGCTACTTGTGTGTGAAAAGGGAGGAGAGAGATAGAGTATGTAAATGTGCGAGGGAGACGGAGTAGTACCTGCGATCTATTGCAAAAACTGCCAGCAAAAAGGGTAAAATATCTATGGGTATGACTTCAGCAACTCAGTGAAGAATGAGGATGAAAAGAAACAAACATAAAGAGCAGAAGTATAGAGAGAGAGAAGACCCAAAATGAAGCGGGACAGACTGGATAGCAGAATGGATGCCCCACAACTTGTTGATGGAGCTGCACTCCCCGTTCCACATGATCCAAAAGACGCTCCAATTCTCACATCATTCCCACCATTCGCATTCGTTCATTCCCTCTCTCTCTCGTGGATTATTTCATTAGAAATTCTTAATTTCTTTCAAGATTTGTACACATTTCGGTCGGATGGATATCTGTTTTCGTGCTTTGTTCTATTCCGATTCTGATGGCCATGATGGACATTCTCAAGAACCCAACAGAGGCCCCAAAGATCTTCGTTTTGGGCCACACATCAGCGAAATGTCATGAATGTGTGGCAATATTTGTGATATTTCTTACCAGGAAATCCCCCTCTGGCACATAGTTTTGTGGAGTGGAGTGGAGAGAAGGGAGTGGCAGAGCATTTTGCAATCGCAAGTGCAAATGAGTTTATCCGTTATCGCCAACAAAAAAGTGCATGGAGAGAGGCTACGGGGTGTACAGAGAGTTAAAGGGCAGGGGATTCACTTTGAAAAAGTTCCCTTTAACTTAAGCAAAAGTACAATAACCAAAAAGAATTCCCAGAATGAAAGGAAACAGTAGAAAAGATGATTAATCAAAGCTGTTCTTCAAACGGGCAAATATTTCTGTGCAGCTTACTTTAGAAATTAAAGGAAAAAATACTTTGCATTTAAGATTTCATAAGATTAATCCCTAAACGTTGATGTACGATAAAAATAAACGATTCATGATATGAAAATAACTATAAAATAATTCATTTATTAAAAACAAAGACATGTTTTGGCATGACTTTAATTAGAGAGCGAATGAAAACTGAATGGAAAAGTCCGTGAGTGAATAAAATACATAATAATACACAATAATTCTGCATTTGGGCAAATATTAATATAATTAAATCCGAGTTCTCATCCCAGCACGAAGCTCGTATTGCCCGTATTCCCCGTGCCCATATGTCACACCCTTACGTTGCTTGTGGTGTGGCTTACGTCATGATGCTACGGGAGGAGAGTGCTAACAGAGGGCTAACATTTACGATATTGCATTGGGAGAGCACCGTTACAGTTTCATTTACCGTTTCCGACTGTTAGCTGCTAAAATCTTTTGAAATTCAGAGAGCGACATCGTTCTGCTCAGCGTTCTGCTCTGGTGGTGGCTCAGGCACACACACACACATGCATAGAGAGACACTCACATAGATACAATATATGCATATACGGGGTGTTTCTCTCTGTCTTGCCTGCTATCCGCCCTGTGTGCCGTTGTGCGACTGTTGTTGGCTCTGGTTCTCTTCTCCCTCGTTTCACGTCGCACGAGACGAGGCGAATATAATCTGTAGACGACAACGACGACAACGACGACGAGGAGTATGCTATGGTCGAAACCAAACAGAAAGTCAGAATTCATTCAGACGTCGCGTCGGCAACACGCGCGCTGCTCCCCCTAGCGAAAAAAACACACACACAAAACACACAAAAACCGAACACCCAAATCCAACTCACAAAAATTCGTAATAAAATAATACGCGCAGCGCGTTCGCACCGCAGGCGTACAAGTTATAGAAAATCAAAGTGAATAATCCAAGAGAAATAATATCTGAGAGATAAACCAAGGGCCATCCAAACCATCCATCCCCAATGGCCGCTACAACACGTGTGTGCTATTCACCCAAGTGATCCAAAAGCAAATTCCCCCCCACAAATCCAAATAAAACAAAAAAAAACAGGAGAACTTCAGCGGAAGCGTAAACCCCCCAAAACAATAACGAATCACAGCAAAAAAGCATTCCAGATGTTGTCCTGCCTGGCGCCGTCGTCTACACGTTTTGGCCAAGAGGATAACAGCATCATACAGCAGAGCATGCCATCGTCCACAGCCTTCACAATGCAGTGTAAGTGTATCAGGTCCCGATCCAATGATCTGATCCTCCAGCAGCAAGCGATTCGAATGAGTCATGCAATCCCTTTGCTGCTGCTGCTGACACAGTCATTATTCAAATCAGAGTTTCGAATCAGACACAAAATATTGTCTATAAAATTTGTTTGTGTCATTATCAGCCTCTAAAGATGCAATTGAACTTTTAACTGTGTGTGTGTGTGTGTGTTGTATCTGTGTGTGTTTTGCTTTCTCGATTCATTCAAGATTTGCGCGCCAAAGCGTGTTCCCAAATGCAAAGCTTAGCAGTTTTCAAACGATCCAAAACAAAGCAGCCGAGTCGCCATCTTAGGCAACGGCACAAAGCGGACCAACCTCCTGTGTGGTCTCCTTACCTTCACAAAAAAGCGGGGGGAAACCATAAAAAGAAACAGAAAAACAATGCAGAAGATGGAGAAGAAGTTTGAGAGAATTAAGAAAAAACGACAGACTAAGGATCATGGCAAGGCATCGGATTACCTCCTACGCTACGAGAGTATTTTCCATGGAGTGTGTGGGTTGAGGGTTCCCTTCTGCTGAAGGTTTCGCTTGATCAGCAGCACAAAATACGTGGCAGTGCGAGGGATTTGTCCCCGAGATAGACAGAGCGGGAGAGAGAGGGGGAATGAGAGAGGAGACATCACACAGCCAATTGCAGGCACATTTCAATTTGATTTGTTGGCAAACGCCAACCACACTGCTTACGACTGCTCACGACTGCCTTGACTTGACGGCAATCTCCACCCACATCATGCGATGCCACATGCCACAGACACATTGTACCGGTACAGGTACATCCCCTAAAAAGCGACCACAAGTAGGAGGCGCCTACCACCTGCAATGGCAATGGCAACACACCTCAACCACCATTCAGGGTTTGAGTTTGAGGCATGCGCAGGCGAACAGGTAGAACCTGGCTTTACTTTACTGGTTTCCAACAAATAAAACCTGTTCTTCCTGGCCATATTGGTTGCCATTCAAGTGATACAAAAGATAAAACAGATGTGCGTTTGTGTGTGTGTGTGTGTCTAAACAAAGCATAAAACTGTCAGTGATCAGAGCTCATCATCATCATTAGCACACCAGAGGAAGAGAAAGAGAGCAGCCAGAGGGAAACCCATTAAGAGAAGGTGTGAAGAAACTAGAAATGAATTGAAAACTCTTAGCGGGAAATCAGGCAGTGTGTAGGGGGTGGTGAAAATGCAGCAATGGATGGCGCAACACGGCGATAGCTTCGGTTCTGTTTCGGTTTGACAATTGATAAGCCACCTAAAGATACGGATTAATTGCACATGTTCCACAAACACACCAACACAAAGGAAGGTTGTAAGGGGGGGAGGGGAGAACCACATCTTCTTAGACAAAAAACTATAAATTATAATTTATGGCTATTTAAGTAGGCAGCCACCGTGTGCCGTGGGTGGATCTCTAAAAGCCCTCGAACACGAGGCACAACAGATAGCAGATAGCGCTGCTAATCGATCAGCAGACGGCGCTGTCGGTGTCGTTGGCTGTGGCTGTGGCACAGGTTGGCCCACATATGTACGTGTACAGCTACAGTGTACAAATGTATCTATAGCCAGGGAGCCAGAGCCATAGCCCAGAGAGCCATAGACACGGTACACTTTTCCGGTTGTTGTGTTTCCGTTTGATGGCGCTGGGCAGCTGCGACCGCGATGGATATTAATCGCCAGATACACTGAAATTTCTGTTCCCAAAGAAGTAGTATCTATCTATCTATCTATCTATCTATCTATCTGGCTGTGTGGAAAGAATGTATCTTGTACTAATTTTCGCCTGGCGCATGGGGCGTGTGTTTTGTCGCATTTCGAAATTGCTCCAAAAGTCCATAAATCAAAGGCATTTTGCCATCGAGCGAGCATCGCAAAACCTGTCGCCTGCCGCTCTGCCGCTCTGCCTGTCTGCCCGCCTAGTTATCACCTAAGAAACGCCCCCAAAAAACACAACAAGCAAACAAAAAGTTATCTAATATTCGGGCAGGGAAGATACTCTGCAGGGCAGATCGAACTTTTGTTTGGGGGCCCTCTGAAATTAAACACTTATCTGACGTGCTGCATCTTTTGATTAGTGAAGAGTCCCTGTCCATCCCCAAAGGATGCGGCTACGCAGATACAATTCTAATTAATCATTTTGGAGGGTGCGCTGTCAGTGGATGTCAGTTTTATATGCTGGTGCTGTCGGTGCTTCCATTTATATAATTCCTCATTCTCAGCCTCAGCCTGCACGACTCAGGACAAACTTCAGGCCAAAAACTATCCGGCGAATGGCACGCAAAAATGATTAATCAACACAGGCGTGTGTCTACCTTAGAGATACTTTCACGGAGCATTCAGCCAGAGATACATTTCTTGTATTCCTGTGCTTTAAATTGCAATTGCTGCTGCATCAGGATCCTCCACAAAAGACAAACAAATAAACAGCTCGAAAAAAAAGAAGACTATAAATCAATGAGGGGAAAGTCCTCTTTGATATCCTGTAAGCCCGCTGTCTCTCTCTCTCTCCAGTTTCTCTTCAGTGTTCAACCTGCCGCAGCTTTGGGCAAATTATTTGCCACATTTTACTTTTATTTCACATTTTGTAGAAGCCCCAAAGTAAATTGTTTGCCAATATTTTTTGTTCTGCTGCTGCTGCACCCTTTGCCTGCCGCTTGTGCACACAATTGAAACAAAGATAACTTTGAAACAGTTGTAAAGTGAAAATTGCACGGAATCCAGTCGTTCCATGCAGCACCCACTCCTCCCGCCTGAAGCCTTTTCCTGCCTTTTGCAATTTTTGTGAATATTTTTTCTTATTTATTTAATGCCCCGCCGCACCACGAGACAACAATTCCTGGTCCTGGTTCTGGTTCTGTAGCTCCCAAAAAAAAAAGTTCCAAAAAATCGGGTGGCACAAACAAAGGGTCCACCTCCTCCCGTCCTACTGGTACAGCCAACTTCTCTCTGGAAAAAAAGGTGTTGCCAAAGGGCAGGCAAAATTGCAGCTACCGAAAAATAAAGGAGGAGCAGCTGCAGCAGCAGTGGTACGAGTACTCTGAAGGATGGGGCATGTGGCAGGCACAATTTAACATGTAAACGATTTTGGTTAACGGGCAGCAGGAGGCGGCACTGCCTGCCAAAGGGTTACAAAGGAGTGCGGGGGCAGCACCCTGCCCTTCTGATTGCCGTTCAATTGCAATAAATTTCGCACAATTGCACAATAATTGTTAAAAGTTTTAAATAAACAAAAAATAGTCAACATTTGTGGGGCAACTCTATTGTGGGGCACTGCACTGCGGAGCACAAAGGGGTAGAGTAATGGCAGCGGCAGTGGCAGAAAAAGTTTCAATTGCATGGAGGACTCGCTTTTTCCAACCCCTTCCTCTCACTCCCTTTATGTGGTACTACAGATAGATATGAATCGAGGCCGAAGTGAATATCAATTAGCCAAGTTAAGCTGAACTCTGGTTATACGTACACAAATTTCGCTTTAATTGAGAGACTTTTTACGTTACGTTGTTTGATATGTGAGCATAATTACTCATGCGGAATAATTGGATAAAAGATACTTTTAGTGAAGAAAAAATTTACATTTCCTAAAAACAAATATAATATATAAATAAATCCTATAAAATATCGTTACAAGATAGTAAATGCAAATTAAAGTTTTACATTTTACAGGCAACATTCTAAAAACCATTCCGCAAAATGTATCTTAAAGATACTCCATCAAAAACGTATCTTTTTGTGCTCAAAACACACATTTAATGAAACTGAAGTTGTCTATAATATTTGTATAGAAGTGGAAGTGCTTCTGCGAAAAGTATCTTGAAGATACTCTGTAGGCAAAAAGTATCTTCTACATTTATATCGATGTTTTATACATTTTCGAAGTATTCTTTGATGGGCAGACACTTGAAAGATGCTCGCAAATTCCTCTGACAAAGTATCTTGCACTGAAAATGTATCTGCACTAAATATTCGCTCACTTTTCTACGGTTCTGTGGCTTGCACTGAAGTTTTTCTACACCTTAGAGTGCCCCCTGCCCGTCTGTGGCATATTTCTCTAATTGCTTTCTGTGTGTGCCAACGCATCGCGGTGCCTGATGCCTCATGCCTCATGCCTCACCCCTCAAGTCTCAAGCAATTTCAAATGCAACTCCAATTTCAGGCCGTAGAACGCCCACACCCGACATCACACGCATTTCTGCATATTTTTTCAAGGTAAATCACAGAAATAGTCGGACCTGGGGCACATATGCTATATGCACAATGCTATCCCTGCCCCTGGTGTGCCCCTGTCGCTGTCCTGCCACACAGACCATATGTGTCAGACGAGGGATTGGCGCGGCAGGAGATGCCCAGAGTTTCAGTCTCTCGTGTGGCAGGGACACGAACACGGACACGGCTCGCTTGGCTATTAAAATTTCACACTCAGCAAAGCAAAATGTGCTACAAATAAAATAAACGTGGCTGCCTGCAAGCAGCAACGGTGCAACGTGCATCATGCAGCATGCAGCGTGCAGCATCGCCCTGGCTGTACAAATAAATAAAAGTAAAGGGCAACTCTCATTCGCTCGCTCGCTCCCTTTCTGCCTGCCATCTCCTCCCGATAGGATGCCCCGACAGTCTCTATTTATAGGAGCCGCAGTCTGCAGGCCCCGACTGCCTGCCGCAGCCACTGCACCTTTGCCTCTGCCACTTGAGGGGCATTGCAAGCACCTTTGTGCCCATTCGTATGAATGGAAGGGAGAGCGCAGCGGAGCGGGGCAGAGACCAGGGCCAAAGGTGCCACCAAAGTGGAGAGATACCTCTCTAGGTAGAGCAGCCAATTCCAAATTTAGAGACCGATTATGGGACTGCCCGGCCATATGCCATATGCCGCTCATGTGCTCGCTCTCTTCGAGTGGCACTTGAGAAGTCCACCATGGAGACAATGGAGGAGGATGAGGATGGGCTTGTGGAAGGTTAGCAATCGATAAGCTATTTGCACAGAGGCAGCGATCCTTTATCGATTACTCGAAACTCCGCCCTGGCATAAACAAATCGCGACTTCCCACAGGTGTTTGCTTACAGCTCCTATGTCTATGCCGATAAGGTACTCCATTCCTGGAAGCTAGGCCATTCCTAGAAGGTACTATGAGTAGGAGAGCCTTCCCACAGGTTTTCGCTTACAAAAATGTGTGAATAATTAATGAAACACAACAGCAGTGGAGGAGCAGTGCAGTGGGGTGTGGGGCTAGTACTCGATTCGTGTCTGATGGTGTCATTTTTCAACTGGCAATTAGCTAAGTAGTGTGCTTTTCGCACTCGCACTCGCTATCCATTCCAATTCATTTCAATCGCATTTGCAGTGGCGGAATTTATTTCATAAATATGCTAAAACAACGTTCATTGACTGCAAATGAGTGCAGAGCAGCGTTCGGATCGGGTCTGTTTATAATTAAGTGCTAAAATTTATGTTTATTTGCATTAAATATCATCAGCATCAGCATCAGCATCAGCATCAGCCGCAACCGCACCTGCCACCCAGGGAGGCGCCACCTGTCCTCCATTTGTCTGCAACTGCGTCAGCAATTTCTCCTAAACAATTAGACATCCGCACCCGTGTACCTCACCTGATAGCCAGGGGGGGAAAAGTGTCAACGGTTTGAATTTCCGTTGCGTCTGTCGTTCTGTTTGACAATCGGCTGTCATTGAAATATTAAAAAACACTTTGGGTGCCCCACTGTCACTAGAATTTTCTCTGAAGAAAATCAAGGGGCGAAATGTCTGGCACAGGTATAAATTAAATGTGTGGAAAATGGTCTCCCATTTGCATGGCAAAAGCAACAGCCAAGGCACAGAGGCAAAGGCAAAAGCAAGAGAAAGGCAGAAAGGCAGAAATAAATAAATTTGCATTAGCCGGGCTTAGTCGAAATATGTCTGGCTAATAAAAGTTGGCTATAAAAAAGGCACATAAAATTAGTGGGTGCCACAGATACACGGATGTCTCTAGTGATGTCTAGTATGCTGTGTGTGCAGATAGATAGATACAAATGTATCTTTCAGCAAAGCAAACCAAACATTCGGTTGGGATATTTTCCCCATTGATTTATGCCGCCATCCCATCTACGTATTATTTATAATATTTACCCCATCTGCCACGTATCCTCCCCCACTAACCACCTCCCATCCCCGCAGTGGCTATTTCTGTGTGCGCGTGTTGAATGCCGCACAGGTGAACCAACAACAACAGCAGCAGCCACAGGCAAAGATACAGATACAAGTAAAACTACAACAAACACTTGACACCGTTCCAGCGGATTTCACTCTGATGAAAGCCCTGCCAGATTTTGATTGCTTTTTGGCAAGCGTGTGGCCCCACATAAATTATATCGTCTGAAAGATAATGTCCTACAAAATGAAATAAAACTCATCTCCTACCAAAGTGAAAAACATTTGAGTTGTTCGGTTTGTTTTGGTTTTGGTTTTACTATTTTAAAATTATAGAAATGATCCCAGAAAGAGGAGTATGCAAACAGTATTCCCTCTACAATTCATTTGGGAAAACTAAATTCAGTTTAAATTTCTTTTGGGGTCCTTCAATGTCTTAGAGCAGGTGTTCTGGTTCCTTGATTTTTGCAGTTCCTTGCCATATTTTAAAGTTTTTCTCATAGCTTCTGCCATCTTTCTGTCTCATCCAACCATTTACGATCTACTGCAGCCATCTTTCCTTGTATTCCTTGGTATTTTGTAGGGCTATTCCCCATGTACCTGCTCTGTAGAGTAGCTCTCACTTTCTTTAGGTTAATATTGCCTATGACTTTGGCACATTTCAAGCAATTCTCTTTGAGCAATTCATCTTCCACTTCTCCACTCTTTTTCTCCCAGTCTTTCTCTATGTTCCTCTCTGGTCTGTTCTGTTCTGTTATGTTCTGCACTATCAATCAACTTCAATTGGTTCGCGTTAAGCGCAAAATAGTTGAAAGACACAGGAGGAGAAGGCGGTCGAGGAGGAGACAGCAGAGGTACAGCCTCGGAGAGCAAAAACTGAAAGTCGAAACCGAAATAAACAAACCATTCAAAAATGTGCTCAGTTCCCAAAGAACACACACAAAAAAACCACAAAAAATTCCTTCATTTCGATGGGGATAAATCAGGGGGAGCATGAATTGAAATTAATTTGCGGGACACTTTCAATATCTCGATCTCGATATCTGGGTACCGCTTACGTTGGAAAAGCGGCGGTGCAAATTGCAGATGAAAAAAAAGTGTAAAAACCAAATTGTTTATGGATCCGCCTCAGCCCATCTCCTTCTACTCCTCCCCGCCGCCTTTTGGGGCAGCGATTGCGTTAATAATTCCGATTTCGCGTCGTGTTGGTTATGACAAAAATTGATTGAGCTAAATGAGCGGGTGACACACTTGTTGACGCGCACTGTCGTCCCCCCGCTCCCTGCCCCTCTCCTGTGCAACCGATAGAGCATTATGCTGATGAAACTGACTGTAGGGCCATTAAAAAAAATAGTGTGTCTGCGCAGCGTCCCTCTCGCATTTTTACAGCTTTTAATAAAAATGTCATTAGGCAGAAGGAAGGGAATAAATTTCGAATTAAAATTATTAACTCTGGCGAGTGGCTGCGCTGGACCACTGGAAAATATAGAAATTATCTCTCTCTCTCTCTCTCTGGTTCTTTGATGGATGACTTTTAATGTCTTGTCCCACTGTCAGCTGTTCCCTTTGATTGCATTTAATGGATTCTTAAGTGGCAACAAAAAATAAAAGGAAAGGAAAGGTGGGTGGAAGAACTTGTGCCCTAAATATGGAAAGTTTCTGTGCTGCAACTATAATCTGTGATCCAATGGCTAATATACATATATTTCCATCATAAATCTGCCTTCTTTTATTGGTTTCTTTTGATCGCTTTGCTAAAGAAATGTTACTACTGAATGTTTTCTCCATGATCTTGTTCAGATTTGATCAACTTTGTACCATCATTATCTTAATTATTTTCCCCACACTGTGCATCTATTTGTCTGACTTCTTTCCATCATTTACGAGTAGTAAGACCCGCATCTTTCCTTTGCAATCAAACTGTATCGAAATCAATTAACATTCCCTTCCCTTTGCAACTATAATAAAAAGTGAAAACGTGCAATGAACTTTTTGATATCTGACGCTTGACCGCCATCCCTCAGATACTCATGCAGCAGTTGCAGATACGCAGAGGCACAAGGAGAAAGGTACAACTCCACGCAGTATGGACTGTGTGGAGCGAGGAGAGACTTCATTAATTTCCCAGCCCGCCTGCCCCTATAAGAGAGGGTCTGTTGTTTCTCTTGTCCCTGTTTCCCACTCTGCGAATGCCTTCCCCCTCTCCCCATGCAGCAGTTAATTGGCTTAAATTAAGGTAGCGTTCAAATGCGAACAAAGACTCTGCTCTGTCGCTGTGTGGGATACAGAAACTCCATTTTGTGGAGGAGTCTCTGCTGTGGTGTGGGGATACGTTCAGCTACCTTCTTGGCAATCTTTCAGATACAAACTTGAGAAAGAGAGAGAGAGAGAGAGACAAACAAGCCATTGCTGGAACAAAGCAATCTGCTTCTTGTGATCCGATCCGATCCGATCCACACTCACTCTTTCTTTCTCTCTGTGTACGCGCCGACTCTTTCTCGCGATCTGTGCTCTCTCTTACTCACTCAGTGTGTAGCTGCCTCCATCTCTTTCTCTTTCTACCCCCTTGGACATGCTTGAACGCGTTTCATAAACTGATTAAAGCAACTCTTCTGTTGCTGCTGCTTGCTGCTTCTACTCTGCTCTGCCGTCTTTTTCTTGGATCTTCAGCTCTTCTCAAGTGTTTTGGTGTTTGTGTGCGTTGTTTCTCCATCTCTTCTCCTTTACTCGTTCTTCTTGCTGTGTTTTCTTTTCTTTGGTTGTTTCTCTGGCTGATTGGCATCGCCATGAGATCATCGCCTTACGTGGAACCATCCATCGCAGCCATTGCGTGGAAGGAAAGGAATGGCAGGGAGGGGCCTGCAGAAGTTGATTTGCCACGAAATTAAGTTGATCCCCAGGGCCCTTGGGGGATCCTCTGCCGCTCCACGTCTCTGCCAATATCTGTGGCTGCTCTTTGTTTGGCACTCCCTCTCGTTTCTTTGCGTTTCATTTTGTTAAACGAACTGACAGTTAATTTGTTCTCTTTTCTTCTGTTATGTTTTCCTTTGCAGTTCCCTCTTTGGCTTCCAGTCTGCACCACCACCAGGCACCGCACAGCAAGCCGAGCAATGGCTCCGGCGTTGGCAGCCAGGAGCAGCACGCACAGCCAGGTGTCTCCGTTGATGATTTCCTGGTCAAGTGCACGCAGTGCCACAAACGCTTCACAGAGTTTCAGGTAAGTCTTTAAAGACCTCAAACCCTCCCCTTCCTCATAGAGTTCCCCCTCTATATTGTAATTTCTCCCTCCCATTGCAGTCCCTCAGCGAACACATTGCCAGCGAGCATCCGCACGATAAGCTGAACTTTGAGGCGAGTCGCGGCTCCAGCGGCGCTGTGCAGCCGGAGAGCGATGCCGAGGATGAGCAGAGCAATCTGAGTGGCAGCCGCTATGCCAAGTCCCCTGCGACCAACACCACCACCCATGCCAACCCCAGCAACAACAACAACAGCGATCTGGCCAAGAACCACAACAACAACAACAACAACAGCAACAGCAGTAAGCTCTCACCCATGTGCTCGCCCGGATCGGGGGGTCCCGCCGCAGATCTCTTTGCCCACCTCTCACACGGAACCCCGCCCCAGCTGCCACCCCACCTGCACGCTCAGTTCATGGCTGCCGCCGCTTTGGCCATGCAATCGGCACGCTCCGTCAGCTCCTCCGCCAGTTCGCCCAACAGTCACCATCACCAGCAGCAGTCGCACCACCACCAGCAACAGCAACAGCACCACCAGCAGCAGCATCAGCACCTCCTCCAGCAACAGCAACAGTCGCAGCAGCAACAGCAGCAGCAGCAGATGGCCATGCAGCAGCTGCTGCCGCCACAGCTACCGGGGAGCAACAGCAGCGTGGGCAGCAATTCCGCCTACGATCTGGATCTGAGTGCCCCACGATCCACCTCCAGTCCGGGCTCCACCACGGGCGACCTGAGCGGCGCCTACCCCTGCATGCAATGCACCGCCGCCTTCAGCAGTCGCGAGCAGCTGGAGCAGCACGAGCTCCTCCACTCGCCCACTGGGGGCCAGCCTACGGCACAAAATGTCTCTCAGGTGAGTCTCTTCGAATGTTAAGGGAGGATCTATTAGAGATTTTATCTTTAAAGCTACAAAATGTCTTTATAATTGTATAAATATTCGAGTCAGGAACACATTACATCCATTTGAATAGTGTTTTCCCTTTCGCACAAACCGATGACTAAAGAAAGAACTGTAAAGATTTGTTCTTGGAAATTGATAAGCAACATTACCTCCACCTCCCCACTCTTCCACTCCCCATCAATCTCCGCTGCCTGTACATAATGTACATAATGTGCTTACGTGTTAAAGTTCGTGGATCGTTACTCATGTGTACCGTAATCAGACCACAGAAGAGGTCCAGGGCTCTGGCCCCGCTTGATCTTTGAGCGCACACACACAGAGAGAGATCACGTTGAATACAATGCGTGGGCTTTGTTCTTGGTTAACGGGAAATGAGCAAACGATAACGGGACAACGGGCAACGGTGCCAAGTACAGAGTCACATACGGAATCAGAATCGAGTAAACCTTATGCCCATATGCATGTGGGTACGATTCTCGCCCACGTTTCCTGTTGACAAATCAAAACATAAAACAGTACTCTGACCAGGACCAGATAAAGGGGGGAAATCTTTCACAATACTCGTGTGTAATCGTACAAAATTAAAGAATCTCTACGTTCCGTTTTTTTCGTATTTAAGAAATAATTATTACTTATCGTTCTTGAGGTTTTTCCCTGCACTCGAGGGGTTCGAGGGAATTAAAGACTGACTTTTTTTGTGTGTTGTTATCAGTAAAAGGCAGAAAAAAGAACACAACACAACGGCCATAATAAACTATGATAAAGAACAGCAGAGGGAGAGAGAGACAGAGAGAGAGAGAGCGAAACACACATAAAAATAAAACGTAGGCGTTTACCAGTAACCCAGAACACGCGAACACTGCGGAGAAGGAGAGAAAATAGTAAAAACGTAAATTCCCCAATGGCCATGGAACGATGACGATGACGCGACATACACAGAGTCAGAGGTTGGGGGGGGAAACGACTGAGAACTGGAGAGACAGAGAGAGGCCATAAAGTCAGAGTGTGTGCGAGTGAGTGACCCGTTATATCTGACTTTGTATGGTGTGTGCTCTCTCTCTTTCTCTCACCGTAACTCCCAATTGTGCAGTTGTTGTTTCTGTGCTAGGCCTAGACCACAGTCTGGTCTGCCATTGTGATAAGGCATTAAAATAAATGTTGCTACAGGCCGTAGACCTGATAACAAACACTCACACACCGCACACACCTCCCCTTTCCAGTCATAACTTTGTGTTTCTTTTTTTTTCCTTGTCCTTCTACTTCAACGTCGTCGACGTCTTCGACGCCATCTTTCACATCATACATACTCTGAAGAACAGTAAAAAACAAAACTGAGACTCGCCTTCACACACGATAAGGAGTAGTGGGAGAGTGAGAGCGGGGCAGGCAGGGGAGCAGGGGAAACAGGTTCACCTTGGAGTCGAGTCGAGTCGGTGAACAGCCTACAAACCCCGAACCGAACCGAGCCCAAGGGCTATTAAAGCCACATAAATTATAATTTTGTTGCATTCCACATCCCCACATCCCCACACTCGAGCTCGTACCATCTTCCATCCTCTTTATCGCTACATGCTCCATCCACATTCTCCGTCATATATCGCATCGCCCATCCTCCGACCAACTCCTTCCAAGTTCTGGTCATAAATTCATATGGCTAGTTTGTTGTTGTTTCTGCTGTTTTTTCGCCTTCTTTTACCTTCCATATACATATAGAAATCCATGGGATGGATGGATGGATGGAAGAAACAGAGGAGCGAAATGAAAAAGTTTGCCTCCCCGGCTACAAAAGTCAATTTTGGGCCGAGACCAAAAAAAAAAACGAAGTGATATGATATGGGGCTTGGGTTTTTTGTTTTTGTTTTCATTTTTTTGTGACTGGTGCGAATACAGTGGTTAGTGCTTCGAGGGAACTGTACATGTTCGAGTTCTCTCAGTGACTCCTCTTCACGTGCAAACACTGTACTGACTCCTGTCCTGTACTTACTGTCCGTTATTAATATTTACCTAAGCACCCCGTTGAATGCCACACACACGAGAGGGAGAGCGAAAAAGCTAATAAAGTACGGTCCACTCATCTGATGATGGTATGAGGCACGTTTATGAGTTGCAACTCTTTCCAGCTTGCAACATCACTGCTGTAGGTTGCATCCATCCATCTTTGCTCCGCTCTTTAGCGGGTTGCATATAATTTACGGCTTTGTTAATGACATTTAAACATTTAAACACATGCGAAAAAGGCCAAAATGGCAACAACACAGCACCAGCCACACATTTGACACATGGCAAACTACAGTGCCCCCTCATGCCACATGCCACATGCCACATGCCCCCTGGCCCCAGTGGCTCCCTCACACACTCCAGGAGCCGAACAAACCAATTATAATTGATGTGGCACATTGCATTTATTTAATATTGTTGGCCATTGGCTTTACACGTGTTCGCCGTATTAAATTATTATGTGTGAAAACAATTAATTATGCGGCAAACAAAAAGCAGAACAGAGAGCGCACAGTGCAAGAAATAACAATAATACCAATAAAAGTCAGACGAAAAGGGAGCTGGGGAATAAAAACAGATTGCTCATTATGGAAATCACGCCCAAAACTCACAAAAGTAGGCAACAAAGTGGCATCCCGATAATTATATCCTGGCATGAAAGGGTATGCTGATTAGTGGCAGATGTTGGCAAAGCAGAGGAGAAGGTATTTTATATCTAGCCGGAATTTTGCCCCAAAAAGTAATGACAGAAATCGGATCAAAATTTCATATTCGAATGACTATAACCCATAACAATCACAATGCACCTTCCAGGGTATCAATCGTTGTCAGCCTCCAAAGTCTAGCCTTTAATTCTTCTTTTATTGAAAAGGCATTAAAAATGGCCCCGTACTGACCGCAGGCGTTGACAGGATGTGTGGGCCATGTGGGTCGCCCGATTCTCATTGAGAGCCAACATTGTTGATGCAACATTTAACATTTGTTGTTAAGGTCAACATCATTAAGCGGAGAGCGGAGAACGGAGAGAGACAGGAGGGCAGGGAGCCAGAAGCCAGAAGCCAGGGCAGGAGGCAGTAGATCTGACAGGAGAGCAAATGGCAGCCCATAAATTATGGCTCAAAAAACCAGAGACCGAGAACGGGGCTGGAGGTGGCCTGGCAAACTTTCAACAGAAAAAGTGCAGCAATTAAATATTTGCTTAACTGCAGACACACCCATATAGTGGCGCAGGGAGAGGACGGGGACGTGCAAACAGTTGCAACTTTTTGGCCACAATTCATTTGGTGGGTTGTTGCCACCTTTCTGGCCCATCACCACAAACTGAGGGCAAGGCAACCCGTGGGGTCTGGGGCGTGGACAATTCAAATTGAAAAATTATATGCACTTTAGGTGCGAGTGCTGGCCCATCGCAGGGATACAGGACACGAACTCGGACTCTATATATCTCTCGCTCACTCTCTGTCTCTCTCTGTGGCAGTCGCCGTCTCGGCGCCGCCGCTTGACGAACAGCGAGTGAAAAATTAATAGCAATTTATTCAAGTCCCTCCTCCTCTGGCAAGCAACCCCCAGCAGCAATCCTTCCAGCGAACCGCTTTTAAATGTATTTTTATGTATTTCTGCGGACACTGGTAAGGTCAAGGGTTCACACACGATGGGGACTCGCAGTTAAAAGTTTAAAAATTATTCGCAATTAAAGCAAACAAATTAAACAACTTTCCCATGCAACGTGGCTGTGGCTGTGGCTGTGCCTGTAAACTGAAGTTACAAATGGATTGCCTTTTGCCTCGGAATACATTTCACATAATTATAATTAGAGCAGATAATTGATGCTCTCCGTTTGGTAATGCATCCATTTCCACTTGAGATTCGAGGAAACCCTAAAAAATAAGAGAGTTTTAGTTTTAGGAGGGGAAGAAGTCATTCAACTATTCCTTCTGTCAGGAGGTAATTTACATTACCATTCTCTCTCTCCGCACATCATCATCATCATCATTGGGAGTTCCTGCGTCTTCCACTTCCTATGGGATACACCTGCACATTCCTTAGACACGTAGTGCCAGTGCCGCACACATGTCAAAACCCCACCCTGCCCCAAGACACTGTCTCTCTCTCTCTCTCTCTGAGTTCTTTGTTTTTTTTTGTGGATGAATTTTAAGTTACTCCTGAGATTTATATCAACTTTCACCGTGAGGGCCATAAATTATGTGGCGTTCGTTTCGTTTCACATGGAAATTCCACAGACATTTCCCTAGACCCCAGTTCAGTTCTCTCAGCGCTGGAGATGCCAGTCCGCCGGTCCCGTGGGTTTTTTCACTCGTGACGTTTATTGTGCGGTTGTTACTTGATATGTTTAATGAGAAATGTGATGTCTTGGGGGATTGCTGGAGAAAGCCGAGCAGTACATGCAATATCGCTAGAGAGAGAAAAAGTGAGCAGAGCAGAGCACTTGACATTTCATTGGGCAGTTTTCTTGTTGATTGTTGTCCCAATGGTAGATGGAACATCACTCTTTAAAAAGGTTTGTTTAAAAGCAGCGCTCGAGCTGTCTTTAGTTCAAGCATTTCAAATCAGAATTCGCACTTTCTGCTGCAAATATTTGATTACAATTCTGATTAAAAATGAATTCCATTTAAATGTGATAACATTAACGATTCAGGTTGAAACAGATTACAGCGCTGGCAGTAGATTACCACTAAAACTCGACGTATTTTGACATTAAACAGGTATTTCCCTTGAAAGAAAAAAACCATTTCGTGCATTTTTCCCAGTTTCGAGTGGAAAATATTTGCTGCGAAATTGATTGTCGCAGCTGTTGGCTGGCAAAAGAAAAAGGAAAATCATAATTTTTCCACGACACGTTTCCCTAATTTCCCTCGACCCACATTTCTCAGTCTCGCCGTCTCTCAATCTCTCATCTCTCAGTGGGCTTTTATCAAAAGTGATAAATTTAATTTATTCAGCAGCGCCGCCTAATTTATGTTTTCCTAATACGCAACTAATTTCGCCAGGTCTTTCTCCCGTTGTCTCTTGAGAGAAAATTGTGGAGAACCGAACCAGAACTGAACAGAGATCCCCCCACACTCGCCCCATTCAAAGAAAAACGTTTTATTTATAAACAATTAAATTTGATTTGTCGCTGGCTGAAACACAGATTTTGGTTTCAACAGTTAAATTTACAGATGATTTATGGTGAAATAATAATATTAAATCCCCCAGTGAAAGTTCTTTCTCTCTCTCTCTCTCTCTCTCTGGGCCATAAAATATTGAGAAATGCGGCAGTGTGGGCCATAAAGATGAAACCGCAGCAATGGCTAAAAGTATTTCCCTGTTAATGCTCCTCGTGTTAATCAATTTCTTTCCATTTCCTTCCATTCCCCAATGGCCGGAATGAATGTGCTTCTCAGGGTCCAAAGACAGCCGCAGAACCGAACCGAACCGAACCGAACAGAGAAGAAGAAAGCATCTCTCAAAGAAGATCCTCCTCCTCTTCTTTCCGGCCTGACACGAAAGTTAATGAACTTTCGCTGTTCGCTGTGCGAAATACGTAATAAATAAATACACAAATTAACCCAGCCTCAAGTCAGACTCTGGCTTCCACCGGAGAGCTTTCGGTGCGTTCCGATAACCCCACGAGAGAGATGATTGATCTCTGATTCCTCGAGGTACTACAATTAGTTCGGGTTTCTATATCTCTCTCTCTCTCTCACTCCCTCTCTCTATCTTGCTCTGTCGCAAGGTAGTACGTCAATGGCTCAAGTGGAAATTCATTCATTCCGTGTAGTAGTAGCTCCTACGCGTAATCTCGGTTCGGTCGCATCCAATTTTGTTCCATTTTGTTAGTCGTATTCCATTCGCGCAGCTGCCAGCAGTAGTCAGAGGCAGGCGATAAGCCAGAAATTGGGTCGCGTTTCGCTATAAAGCAGTTAGATGTCCGTTCCGACATTATTATGTTCGTTCGTATCGTCCTCTCTTTCGTTTCATCTTTTTGCGCTAAACATTTCTGTGTGGCGTCGTTAATAATGTTTTTTTTTTTTTCGTTTTCTTTCGCTGCTTCGTTGACCTCAAAACAAAATAAAATAGAATAAAACAAAAACATAAGCAGAGGCAGAAGCAGAAAAAAAACTTTGAGCTTGTCGCTTGTTGTTATTTTTGTTTACGCATTTCGTCAGGCGACAGGTGCGTTTCTATATCTATCAGATTTGTACATCATTATATCTACATGTGTATATAGCTAATACAGTACGTTTCATAGAGCTAAAGAGGCTGGAGGAATTCTAAATGAAAACATTAAGCAATGAAATCGGTTATTTGCCTCGCGAAATTAGCTCTAGAAAGCGATCGATCGTATCAGTAAATGCCACAAATTGACTCAAGTTCGTTTCAGTAAATCTTTTAAGGGTGCCAAAGATCTTATATTTTTGAAACGCACAGCATTCGTTCCCCCTGACATCGGTGGGTACGAGCATTTTGTCAACGATGTTCTGGGGTTGTCACTTTAAAAGCCCAGAGTGATCTCCCTTTGGTCGATCATCTTTTACAGCCAATTATGTGCGCTATTATGGCCAAATTCCCATGTCACTCACTGCATAAAGCATTTTCACCGAATAATCGTGAAATACGTTCACAAATTAGCTCTCTGTCGCTCTGTCAAGACATTATCTATGTATATCCATGGTTGGTCTGTGTGTCTGTGCGGTTGGGGATTGGGAGGAGGTTGCTGGTGCTCTTTCATTTGATTTGTCTATTAGTGAGGCGGGGGGGAGGACCTCAGTGCTCTAGACCAGACGCCCACCTACGTTGCGTTATAATTATAGCCAAAGGCTTGTCGCCTGCAATTAACCAGGCATGCCCGCCCGCCCGGGTAGCCGTTGGACCCGCGCTGGACCCGCGCAGACGGATCCATGCCAGAATCGTTTAAGTTGATGGGCGCTTTGAAGCGATCTAATGTGTGGTCCGTGGCGGGTCTATGGCAGTTGATAGCTTCTTCCGCTTTCAGATTTCGCTGATTTTTCACGAACCTCACGTTCAGGCTGATAAGAAATGGGTGGGTAGGAGGAGTGATGATAAGCAAAATCCGTATGCCGCTGAAGCAATGAACCTTTTTCTGTGTGTCACCTGATGTGATCAGTCTACGTAGAACGTCTTTCTGCAACGATAGAGAAGCGTTAGATTTTGTTTACCAACATTGCTAATCCGCAAACCTATCGCATTCCGGCCCTGATCCCCTAACAAGTTGTTTACGCGCGGTACACACTCGCTCTGATCGATTGAGATCCCGTTTCTTATCAGCAGCATGCAAATACCCCGAAAATTCGTGGAAGGTGCTCCGAAATACTTTTCCATCTGAAATGAGATTCCATTAATTAGGCAGAGGAGGGAGCGAGACCACACTATACATACATACATACACATGTAGATGAACGCACGTGTGCGCCTGCTTATCGAAGCTAAGGCCACCGGGGGGGTCAGACTGTACCTTGTGCCCAGCCGCTCGAGTGGCGATCCCGCGTAATTGCTTAACCATGCGCTCCCACTGAAATGGATGGGAATGCTTAGTGGAATCAATCAATTTTCCAACTTTAGCTCAAGTGCTTTAGCTCTCCCCCTAAAACACTAACCGTGCACTTGAGTCATGCCGCAGTCAGTCAGTCAACCCCTGGGACCCCTGGGCATCTTCGTGGGGGCATTGTTAAAGGTAGCTTCAATTGGCATTTCCGCTGTCAGTCCATCACAAATACATATAACAATATAATACAAACAATAAAGCGCATAAGAAGAATCCAAATCGGCTGACGCATCCACAAAATGGAGCACCACTCAGAGAGTGCGGCTTACCTTTTGTAACGTGTTCACATCCACATGGCATCCACTGTAGGCGTAGTAGTAGTACGGCTGTACGGCTGTACGGCTGTACGGCTGGGCTGCCATTTTCATTTTCATTTCACTTTGCTTTGCGTTACATTTAATTGATAACGACGACGAAGCGACAACAAAGCGCTTCCATTGTGTGTGAATCTGCGGTTTAATGCCCGCTCTAGAGGTACTCGCTGCGCTGCTCTGCGTTCGTAGGTAGGCGTATCACAAATAAACGATTGCGGTGTTCGCTGCGGTGCGGTGTGTGCGGCGACAACCTGATTAAGCCGCTCAGTGAGTGGGCCAGAGCGAGAGGCAGATAGCGTGACTTCGAAGATAACGGGTTTCGGTATGCTAGTGTGTGAGTGCAACAGGTAGCCATGCTGGTTTTTTGACTCTCTTTACACACTTTGCTTCGTTACCTGAAGACAAATGATACATGAATGGTGGCACTCGCTCTGCACTGAAAGAAAGTGTGACGTCAAAAATCAGTCAAAGAGAACACTAAAATGAATGAAAATCAGGTAAAATAACAAAGGAAACGGAAATTTTTGTTGCTTTTCCGGCCATTTAGTATTAGCGCAGAACAGGCACGCCCTCCCAACCTCCTGCACAGCCGGCGCCGCTCACATTTCACTCAAATGAAAAATCCCATTGTGGGAAAAACCATTTTCCGTTGTTTTTTAACACACATCACAAACACAAATTAGGCCCCAGGGCTCGTCACCGCCACAGCCCATGCACGCTTTATGGGCGTATAAATGTATTATTTTTTTCCACTTGCTGAACAAATAAACACAGTGTCACGTTAATGTACAAACTAATTAGGTGGGGATAGTTTTTGGATGGCTGTTGGACCCAGCCCACCGAAGAGGGGCATTCTGATCTCATCTCGAGTTTAAATTGATGATTATGACTAATAGGTTGGCCGCAAGGCCCGTTAATTGAAATTCATGCCAAAGCCCTGGGTTCTGAGTAACCCCGCGTCGAGCCAAAGTCCGAAATTGTATTTGCAAAGACAAAGGCCAGGCCTGTGCACAGGCAGCGGCTGAATAATAAGGACTGTGTGTGTGTGTGTGTCTGTGCGATCGACAATGTCATGAACTTTGCAACAATTTAATAAATATTTTAATGGGGCAAAATATTGAAAAGCAGCAAAGGTGAGCAGCACTTTCCAGCAATGGATGGATGGGAAAGTTCATTGCCTTAACGGTAAACAAAACACATGCACACGATCCGAGAGTGGAAGCGGGAGAAAAACACGTGTTGCCATATGTCCGCAAAGTGCCGCAAATCTTTCAACGCAGCAGCTAAGTGGAGGAGGATGCGCCACCCAACCCCTGCACTATGTGGCGGCTCCACTTTCCCTTTCACACACACAATGTTTCGTTAGGCTCCACCTTTGGGCCGGAGATGGAAGGCAGATGCAACGCGGCTGCATTTTTGACGAGTTCAATTTGTAGCCAAACAAATCAAACGCAAAGCACAAACAAAATGCATTTGATTTGCATCAGCTGTTGAAACATTTTCATTTGATTTGATTTGATCTCGCTTTTGTTTATTTCCACACACTTTTGTTAATGTTTTCTTTGTCGCGTATTCATTCCCAATTTCCACTCTTTCCTCTTTCCTACTCTGCAGCAGCACCAGCAGCAGCTGAGCGCAGCTTGCTGTCTTGCGGTCCTTATCTTGCTCTCTCGCTCTTACACGGTCGCGTGGGGTATTTTCGTAGTTTACTTCTTATCCACCTTTCGCTTCTGTTCTTGTTGTTACTCCACCTTACCTCCACGTTCGCCCTCTGACGATCAGCGGTGCGCACTGTTTTCTGCTGTTGTCCTCGTTCCCGGCTCTCATTTCGGTCTCGTTTCGCGCTGTGCGCGCATGAATTTCTGTTCTGTTTGATTGAAGTTGTTTTTTTTGCATTATTTCCCGGTTTTATAGTATTTCGCGGGTCAAAAAATATCACAAAATATCGCATTTACGACTCCTGCCGCAAGCAGACGCGCGGGTACTGCTGTGGCTGCTTTTGATTTCTGATTTGTGTGTTTTTGCGTCTCTGGCTTTGCCTTGAAACAAATTAGAAAGCCGTTAAATTTCAAGCAAATAAATACATTTGTTGTTTTAAACAGTTTTTATTACCTGTGCCTTGGTGTTCGTTTCTCTTTCGCTCTCTGTGTCTTCGTTTTGCATGTGTGTGCGTGTGCATGTGGCCTCGAAATAGAGAAGAAACAAAACAAAAATGACAGCGGTTGCTGCTGCTTTTATGCCAGCGTCAACGCAACAAAAAGAGATGACCACCAAGAACGTTTTCAAAAGGGTTACACATGCGGGGGAACAGGCAAGAAATAGTTTTTAAGAAAAGGTAGAGCGAATATGCGTAATAGCAATATTTGACAATGTAAAATGTAAAAATCTATCTTGGAACTAGAAGAGTGTAACTTCTTTTTGACACCCACCATTTCACTATCTTTGGACATGTCTAGACATGTTTGGGTAGCAATAGCACACAATATAACCATCTCCCTCTATCTCTTGCGTTTTGCAGACTTGCCGTATCTGCCACAAAGCCTTCGCGAATGTCTACCGCCTGCAACGGCACATGATCAGCCACGATGAGTCGGCGCTGCTACGAAAATTCAAGTGCAAGGAGTGCGACAAGGCGTTCAAGTTCAAGCACCACCTGAAGGAGCATGTGCGCATCCATTCCGGCGAGAAGCCCTTCGGCTGCGACAACTGCGGCAAGCGTTTCTCGCACTCTGGCAGCTTCTCCTCCCACATGACCTCCAAGAAGTGCATCAGCATGGGCCTGAAGCTAAACAACAATCGGGCGCTGCTCAAGCGCCTGGAGAAGAGTCCTGGCTCCGGGCCCCGCCGTTCGCCTTCGGACCTGCAAGGCCCCAAAAACGGTGCCGGAAAGATGTCTGATCAGCAGTCCCTGCCTCCACTGCCCAATCCCATGATCTACTTTGCCGGCGAGGCACAAGCGCAGGCTGCGGCCGCTAATGGAGCCCCTCCACCGTTCTACCCTAACTACATGAATGCTGCCCTGCTGGCCTTCCCCAATCCCTTCATGGCAGCGGCCCTGGACCCCCGCGTCCACCCCTACAGCATACAGCGGCTCCTGGAGCTGACGGCCGCCGGACAACAGCAGCAACAACAACAGCAGCAGCAGCGCGAGGAACGCGAGGAGCGGGAGCAGCACGAAGAGCCTGCGACGCCGGAGGAGCCAAAGCTGGTCATGGACATCGACGAGGCTGAGGCCAAGGAGCGTTTGGTGCCACAGGCGAGCCCGCAAACCATGCCAGAGGAGATTGAACCGGTTGTTGCCGTGGCCACAACTCCCATCAAGCAGGAGACCAGCCGAGAGCCCACCCCACTCCCGGAGAGTGCACCGCCTTCGCCCAAGTCATTTAAGCAAGAGCAGGAGGAGCCTCGCTCCCTGGAGGAGGATCAGCCCATGGAATCGACTCAACCTGAAGCAACTGCCTCTTCCCCCAACAATACCCCCGTCGAGCTGCGGTGCAGTCGATGCGACAAGCAGTTCAATCACCACACAGAGCTGGTGCAGCACGAGAAGGTTCTCTGCGGCCTGATCAAGGAGGAGCTGGAGCAGCACTACCACCAGCAGCAGCACCAACAGCAGCAGCACCAACAGCTACAGCAGCATGAACAACTCCAGCATCAGCAGCAGCAGGCATCCTTTGCGCTGCCCTCTGCCAGCGAGGATGACGACGAGGAGGAGGAGCGCGAGAACGACAATGACGCAGAGCAGCGTCCAGACAGCAACGAGCGCAAGGTGCGCGTCCGCACGGCCATTAACGAGGAGCAGCAGCAGCAGCTGAAGCAGCACTACGCGCTCAATGCGCGGCCGAGTCGCGACGAGTTCCGAATGATTGCCGCCCGCCTCCAGTTGGATCCACGCGTGGTCCAGGTATGGTTCCAAAACAATCGCTCACGAGAGCGAAAGATGCAGAGCTATGCGAGTGTCCACACGACAGCCCCAGCCACCAACGAAGTGCCCACCACTCCGGTTTCCAGCCGTCCCACAACCGAGGATCAGCCCCTGGATCTGTCCGTGAAGCGTGACTCCTTGACGCCCAAGAGCGACCACTCCGCCGTGTACGGATTGCCCCAGCAACAGGCTGCCGGACAGCCAGCACCCGCCGACTTCCAGGAGGCCATCAACCTGAGCCGCAAGTTCTCCAGTTCGGCCTCCATGTCGCCAGCCTCGCTTTCGCCCTCGTCGGGTGCCTCTCTGCAGCAATCCTCTGCAGCTGCCGCCGCCGCAGCTGCAGCGCTCTGGCCATTTGGCGGCCCGCCTCCGTCGCCGCCCAGCCAGCACGAGGCCACGTCCGCCCAGCACTGCTCTACGCCGCGCGGTGGCCAGGCCTTCCCTGGACTCCAGTACATGCTGCCAATGCAGCGACTGCCCATGGAGGCGCTCTTCCAGATGCGCCCTGGCGGCGAGTACGCCCCCAATCCCCTGATGAACAGTATTAAGATGCCCGACTTCCGTGGCACCAGCCTCAGTCCGGGCGGCTCCGAGAAGCGCTCCTGGCGTGACGATGACTCGCGCATCTCCCACGAGGACGACTTTGGCAACGGCCTGATGCCGCCCAAGCCACGCCGAGGCAAGGCCGAAACCCACGGGCATGCCGGGGATCCGGATCTGCCATTCGTCTGCGACCAGTGCGATAAGGCTTTTGCCAAGCAGAGCTCCCTGGCGAGGCACAAGTACGAGCATTCCGGTGAGTATTCCCCCCCTAGAGATATTCCGAACCGAACCCTTGACTAACCTTCTTTATCGTTTTGTAGGTCAACGACCCTACCAGTGCATGGACTGCCCGAAGGCCTTCAAGCACAAGCATCACCTGACGGAGCACAAGCGTCTGCATAGCGGGGAGAAGCCCTTTCAGTGCTCCAAGTGCCTGAAGCGCTTCTCCCATTCGGGAAGCTACAGCCAGCACATGAACCACCGCTACTCCTACTGCAAGCCATACAGGGAATAGGTAAGCGACACCTCAGTGCCGCCCACCTGCGCCTCAGCAGCCGCCTCAGGAACGGGGCCACCGGCGCCCAGCGGTCGCCGTGGTCGCGGCCAGTCAACCGCCGCCCGTTCCCAGGCCAGCAGCAGCACTTACCCGCCGCATCCACATCCGCACCAGCATCCACATCAGCACCAGCATCAGCATCCACTGGCGGCTATGGCCGCCTTTCAGCAGCAACAGCAAAGGATGCACCAACAGCAGCAACAGCATCAGCGTCTGTCCTGGCCACCGTCCGTGCCTGGTGCTGGAGTGATGCTGCCACCACCATCCAATCAACAACAACAGCAGCAGCAACAGCGTCCCACGGCGCCGCCACCACCTCTGCTTTCGGGCTCAGGATTTGGGCAGCCGCCACCGCAGTTCTTTCACCATGCCGGCCTGCTGCCACCGCCTCCACCACCAGCCCCAACATCGGGGGCGGGAAATGTGCGATTCGCTGCACCACCAACGCCGCCCTCGGGCGTTCCGTCCCACGGCGCCTTTGATTTCTTCAATGCCAAAATGTTGCTACACTAGGCACGCGCGGTGGGTGTCTTTGCTAGCCGCGAAACGGTAGTGGCGACGGGTGCGTGTCCCGGCTTCAACCTACAATAACCGCTAAATGTGAACGATAACAGTGGTCGTTAACAGTGCACTTACATGCTGTACTTAAGAAAAACAGAAACAAAAAACCGAAATGAAACAGAAATCTCAAAAATGTGCAGGAACACGTAGAAGGAGATAGAGTGCACCCTAGACAGAGACAGAGCGATAGATGAGATATTTTTTATAGAAATATAAACGAAAAGAAGGAAGAAGGAGGAAAGGAGAGAGCTTGATCGAATCCAAGAAGAGCAGGAGGAGAAGAAACCTTTCGTTGGAGCGAATTTATTATTATTATTTTACAATGTTGCATCCATTTTGTTTTTAGTATTTGCTTAGTTTAACATCATTTTGTTTTTAGTTTACCGCCTAAGTTCTGGCCAGTTTTTGGCCAGTGCCCAAACCCAACCCCATCCCGAACTCCCTGCCCCATTTGATATACATGCATAGAGTGTATCTATATTTTTGTATACTATATTTATGTATAGTTTCCCCAGTACCAAGTACTGCAGAATACTCAGAAGTACTTTAGTTTCCACTCCTTGATGGAATAAATGTTTATTTCTTATAGTTTTTACATCGGTTTATATCGTTTATGTTTAAGCGTTCGAGCCAGGATGGGTTACCTACCATTTGCATTCAATTCCTCAAAAAAACACACAGAAAACTTCCGGACCAAACAAACAGATTATGAACCACAGACAATATCCCCGAGGACTCAAAAGTATTACCCCCAGCGTGAAAACTGTATTAAAGACCCTAAGAACCCTCCCCTCTTCAGATGGAAAACCCACCGCTTGCAGCGCGTTTCAAGCTCTTCTACTTAAGGCATACCACCCCCTATTATAATCCTCTCGAATTACGCTTCTAACCCGCCACCACCACCGCTCGAATCATCGATACAGAGAGAGGTTGAGAGAGAACACACCTACTAGATCATTCCATTCGGCCAGAGGTGAGGCTCCCACACTCGAAGGGGGTCTCTCTCATGGGTCGCCTCATGCATTTAGGCCTTCTGCCGGGCTGCTGCTAAAGAACACCCCACTAAAACTACAACTAAAACTAAAGCTAACTCTAAACTAAACCACAACTAATATTTAATATATATACGAACCTAAACCTAAACCTACAACTAAAGTTAAACGAAAACAAAAAGTTAATTTGGCCTTATTAAAGATTATTTAACAATTAAAACATTTAAAAAGTTTAGCCTGTAAAATAAGAAGAAAAAACCAAAAACCTTTGGAAAAGTCTCGCAGAAAAGTAGTAGGAAAATTCCAAGAAAAACCAAAATAAGATTAACCATAAAAAAGTGTTTGCCATGACAATAAATTTATATAATGTAAAAGATAATGCTTTCGATTCTAGCTCAAATTTCAACTTCAATTCTAATCGTTTTCCACCTCAGCCTGCGCCTCCGCACAAATATAATTCTATAATTACGTAATCCAACACAAATATGTACACAAAAAAGGTTTCCCAAACAACGAACATTTTCTTTGTCCTAGGATTTTCTTGCTTTTCCACAGACCTCCCCAAACAAAAAAAATGAGAACAAGAAGAACTCACAAAAAAATGCATTTAATACTTAATTCATTTTTATATATTTGTATTTTAACTGAAGGATCGATCGGTGGCAGGATCGAAGGATATATATATATATATGTGTATATACATATATTTTTTGTAAATTATTTCGCCAAAACACAAAGCTAGAGAATCCAAAAAACAAAACCCAAAACAAAGCGCAGATTTCGGAAATGAAAACAGAGCCCGCAAAAGTTTTAGCATAAATTTAACAATAATTACTATTACTACCAATGAATACTTAGCCTAGTTAAAGCCCCCCAACTTCCCCTTACTCCCACGCCCTTAACAAGAACAAAATGTTAACTTAAAAATTTAAACTAAAGAAACGAAAAAAAAAAACTTACTTTTAAGCGCAAATATTTTGTGGTTTGTGATGGGAGTCGACGGATATTTGCACTCTAGGGCCTTATATGAGATACACAAAACACACACGATTGTTAGTTATTTAAAGGATAATGGATAAACACTTAATGGAAAGGATTGAGAGCCTTGCATCGTTTTTACTATATACCTATATGTTCCAAACTACTACCTTGTTTTCTACTTCCCCAACTATCCCCCAAAGAACACTCTCTGTTAAAGTTGTTTCACCCTCAAACACACACACACTCTTTATGTAAATAAGCCACAGATATAGTATATACAGATATATATATGTATATGTATGTGTAGGATATATACGGAGCAGAAAGCAGTCGAATGTATTATTTGTTTTATTTGTATGTTCAACAATAGAGCGATCCCTAAATTAAGCGAAAGCCAAGCCTAAGCATCAAATGTTCATTTTTTAATTGCTCTACAGAGAACACCCGCTAAAAGAAACACCCAAGAAAAGAATACACTAAAAGAGAGTTGAAAGAGATAGATAGAGAGAGATAACGATTCAGATAACTTATATTTCAAATATTACGCATAAATGTATTTTAATCAAAGTAAGCAAACAAAAACGAACGATTCAATGATTCAATGGATAAAAAACATGCATTCATATAAATGAATAAAACCTTTTTGTCTTGATACATTTACAAAAAAACAAAACAATTATTATAATTATTAAATTTACAATGTGAAAATAATAAACACAAAAAAAAAAAATGAAATTATTAAAATTTAAAACAAAAGATTTCTTATTTTCGGACAGCGTCATATGGAATGGGATTAAAATATGGTTTCGGAAATGCTTTGGTGGTGCAGCAGTTTTAAGTATTCTCCAAGAAAATTAAAATGCTAGAAGCCATTGCTCATATAGTCAGTAACATCTGATTACTGACACAGACAAGTGCTAATCTAGAATATACATCAAAACTTTACTCTTAGATTGTACAAACCCCTATCTTGCATTTGCTGAAAGTCCATTCATAGAGACACATGATAGTCCCCAAGGAAAGCCTTCACGTAGCCTCAGATTTCTGAAACATCTCCCATATAGCCTCTAGAAAAAACATTTTTATATCAATTTGTTGTTTTCCATTTATTAATTTGTTTTAGTAAACTAATTGGCCAAGGCACACACAGAGTTGGTTTGTATTTTCCCCTTCAATTAGCCCGATTTCTCATCTCACATTTAATATTTATATACTACACATATTCATACATAATTAGATAGATAAAATACAAACTAGATAGAAGATATTCATATAAAAAAACACACGCACATACAAACTGAGGCTAATTTGAATGGGGAAAACGAAACACGTTTACACATTTCAGGCGCTTTGATCCAGCGCCTAAGATAAACGACAAACAAAAAAAACTGATGTACTCTCGCGCCTTATGTGTTAGGAATTAAACTAGATTATGGTTAGGCGGTTGGTTCTTCTATAAACTAAAAAACATCTTAGACGGTACACAACTTTAGCATAAATAAAAATGTATTGCATATAGACTATATATATAAGGTTTAACTATGTATAAGGATTAAAATGTAGGTTTGCTTTACAATATTACAATAACTCCTCCTCCTCCTCCTCCATTCTTTCTCGTTGCTCGTTTTTGTGTTGAATTCTCCTTCTGCTTCCTCTACTTTCATTATTTCATTTAAACAATTTCATTTGGCATTCAACAAGTTGGTCTAACATTGCTTTAGATATAGTAAATATATAATATATATAGAAATAGATATAGATATACGTAGGTATCTCTTAGTTTGTTCTTGTTTTTGTAGGGTTTCTTGTAGATGCTGGACACAAGTTTGAAGACATTTCAATAATGAGCAGTGACAGAGATGGGCGTGGGTTCGTAGATAGAATAGCGCAGAGTGGTTCTGTTAGATTAGATTAGGCTTATAAGACCCGCTTATATTGCTATCGCTCAACTTATATGGTCGCCAATCGATGATGTTCCGTGTCGATTCTAAATCTGAATCTGTGCTTGGGTGGGTGATGGCCTGGACTAACCAGCCTGCTGAATTAGTTGCCATCCATCGATTGGTCGCCTGGTCCCCTGGTTTTGGGTTGTAAAGTGGATTTGGGCTTAGGTAAATTCGCTTCGCTCAGTGTATATGTATATAGAGGGTAGAGTTCTCGTTTTAAGGCATTCTTGTTTCTTTTCTTAGCTTTGAGCACCAGAAATTGGTTCCAATTCTTTCAGGTTCTTTGCACGCTTAATAGACTGCTGAACCTAGATATATACAGATATCTATGGTTTAGAAATTATTTTCCAAAGTTATGACTCGTTCTCGCTTTCCCTCTCGTTTCTTTTTTTAGTTTTTCTCTTTAAATTTATTCAGTTCATGCACTCAAGCATATGATATATTTGTATTTATATGTGTAGTTCCCTCTATTCTCTCCTTCTACTTTCTCCTATAAATTATATAATCTATATAGTTTCATTCTCCTGTGGGCTGTTCGTCACACAGCGGGCTCGCCTTTGTGACTATTTGACTAACAATTGATTGGGGGTTGGTGGTGGTTCCGGGGTTTGGGATTCAGACGTAGACCGGCCCCTGGTCGTCCGTCATATCCGGCTGCTGTTTGTCATCGAAGAATCTCCTAAAGGTAAATTCGAAAAATCCATGGAATTGCCTGTCGTTCAGCTCGATGTCGTCGCCGCTGCTCATGTTCGAATCGTTGGAACGCAGCTTGTCCGGATCGACCGGATCGAAGTTGGACGTGTCCGTGGGATGCTTGATCTCGGGTATGAAGGGCGCCTTCTGCTTCCGCATGTCCGCAAAATCGATGCCCTTGAAGAAATCATGGCTTTTCACCTCATCCACGCTCTTGCCCAGCCGCTTGTCCGCCGATGCACACAGCCGTCGAATTAGATCGGTGGCCTCTCGCGACAGCTCTGCCTGCGGCGGTATGTGCAACGTTTTCTCCCAGTTTATAACCTGAAAATGAGTGAACAAAATCGTTAGATAAACTAATCTTCCAGTGACATTTCAATTGTTTGTTTCACCTTCTGTTGCGTTTCCAGTGGAGTATTGGCCAGGAATGGCGGCTGACCCACCAGCATCTCGTAGAGAATAACTCCGACGCTCCAATAGTCGCACAGCTGCGTGTAGCCGCTCCGCTCCAGCACCTCGGGCGCTATGTAGTTTGGTGTTCCCACCAGCGAGTGGGCCAAAACTCTTTGGTGATCGCGCATTCGCCGCCTAAGGGATCACAGAAATACGAAGATTTAGGACTAATCAAGAGGGTATTCATGGGCATAGAATTACCGCTCCAGCACAGTGGGTTTGGGTCCATTTTCCGAGAAATCCTCCCACGGTTCCATCGAGTCCTGCCGCGAGTGATTGCCTAGAAGGGATAAAGATGATTATAATGGTTATCTTTCTGTTCGATGCATTGCCTTACCATTCTCCTGATAGTACTTTGAGTTATGCGTCCATCGGAAACCCGTGCATAGACCAAAATCGGTGAGTTTTATGTGTCCGACACTGTCGATGAGTATGTTGTCAGGTTTGATGTCTCTGCAAGAAGGTGAACAGGGGAATACATAAGTAATATTCAGAGATTAGAGCTTGTAATAGTTTACCTGTGAATGAAGCCCATTTTGTGTACACTGTCCACGGCGCAGGTGACTTCCGCAATGTAAAAGCGGGCCAGTTCCTCCTCGAAGATGCCCAACTTGATCAGCAGCGACATAAGATCGCCACCTAAACAGGACACACGACAGATTAGCAATAGGTAAACATGCATCAGAGGTTATATGGCTGGCTTACCGGGTATGTAATCCATCACAAAGTATAAATTATCCTTATCCTGAAAACTATAGTAGAGCTTCACGACCCAGTTGTTGTCGGCCTCGGCCAAGATATCACGTTCGGCTTTCACATGCGCCACTTGGTTGCGCTTGAGGACATCGGCCTTGCGTAGCGTCTTCATGGCGTACAGATGATTGGAAGTGTCGATCTTTCGGACGAGCGTCACCTCCCCAAAGGCACCCACGCCGATGGGCTTGATCTTCACGAACATGCTCTTGTCCATCTTGGCCCGCTTGAGGCGGATGTAGTTGCTCTCCTTCTGGTTAAGCATCTTCCGCATCTCGATCTGCGTCTCGTCCGGTAGCCCCACCTTCAGCATTTCCTTCTCCAGCTGGTTCTTGCGGTAGGTGCGCTGGCGATACGACTTAATCACGTTCTCGATGTGCTGCTCCATGAAGAACTTGAAAGCCTGCGGCGAATACTGCCGCATGCGACCCTCCTTCCGCTCCTCCTCCTTCTCCTTGGAGATCTTCCGTTCGGGTATCGGCGACGCATGCTTGATCTTCTTGCAGGCAGCAGCCGCGGCCTTCGCTCCCGATGAGGATGCTGTCGATGCGGATCCATTGCTGCCACCCGAACTGTTCGCTCCCGCTCCGCTGTACTTGGCGGGTGGTATTGGTGGCGTGGTGGCAAGGTTGCTGTTCGTTATCTGAATGTTGTTGTTATTGCTGGCGGGTTTACTGTCGTTGTTGTTGTTGTTGCTACTCTGGTAGGGTGGTGGGGGTGGTAGCTGTCTGCCAGCATTGCCATTGCTCGCCTTCTGCTGTTGCTGCTGCTGCTGTTGCTGTTGTGCCTGCGCTTGAGCCTGAGCCTGAGGGAAAATAAAGTTTAGTATGAGATCTCAATAATTGATGAAACACCTCGATAAATATCGATATCCTTACCTGTGCCTGAGCTTGTGCCTGCGCCTGGAGAGCTCTCAGCGTCTGGAGCTGTTGCTGCTGCTGCTGCTGTTGTTGCTGCTGCTGTTGCACCTGGACCTGCTGCGGATGCACAATGGCAGCCTTGGCCTGCATGCTCTTGGCATAGGAGGGCGGCTCCATGCAGGCGGGCTTGACAATCACCGATCCGTTGAGAGCGGATCCCATCAATGGCGGCGTTGTGGGCGTGGGTGGCTTCACGGCAGACGATCCAACCACCACAGACCCCGTGCTCGGAATCACCAGGAGCGGCGAGTGCTGATGGGCGGCTGCTGCCGCTGCCTGCTGCTGCTGCACAACCGCCGGCGACTTTTGAGGATAGGATGGCGGGGCCGCCATGACGTGGACCGGACTGTTGCTGGCGGAGGCACTGACGGGCGACTGGGGCGCCACTGCCGTCTGGAGCACCGGCTTCTGCACCTGCGTGCTCTTCACGCTCTGCATGATGATGGGCTGCTGGGTGCGCGCTTGGTACGCCCTCGGCTGGGGCTTGGCCAGGCCCACGGATCCCGCGGATACTGGCGGCGGTGGCAGGATGCCGCTGCTGTTGCTCACGGTGATGGGACTGGGCGATCCCGCCGATGTGGCCGAGTAGATGCCGCTGCTGGGGGACTTGCGGTAGTCCGATTGCTGCGACTGCGTCGGCGACTGGCGGGACTGCATCGAGGCCGTGTAGCTGGGCGGCGGCGGGGGCTGACTGCTGGTCACCACCACCGTATTGATGAGGTACGGCGGCGGTGGCTCCACCGCAGCACCATTGCCTCCGCCTGGGTACATGTTGAGCGCCTTCATCTGCTGCGAGAGCTGCTGCTGCGTCTTTAACCCGTTCTGCGGTATGACCGGCGAGGTGCCACGTGTCCCAGGCGCTCCTGGCGGTGGTGCTATCGCCGGTGGGCGGTTCAGAGCCGGCGACCTTCGCTTCACGTACGCCTGATTCGTAGGCGGTGGCGGCGGGGGCGTGGCCGAGCTGGAGGCCGTCGGATTCCGTGGTGGCGGCGCCGGAGGAGCCGCATCGCTGAAGCTGCTGGGCGACGGGGAATACGGACCAGTAGTGCTGGCCCGGCTGCCACCCCCACCGCCGCCTCCTCCTCCGCCGAGCCCCTGGTGCGAGTGGGAGTGCGGGCTGTCCGAGCGGGAACTGCCAGCGCCCGAGTCCAGGGCCGGACTACAGCGCAGATAGTGGCTCGGGGTGTCCCGCTCTATGCTCGCCTTGCGGATCAGTTTCGTGGGGATCAGGGGGTTCATCATCTTTGGCACGTGTCCATTCGTCTGCAGGGCCACGCCCACACCCACGCCGACGCCTACAACGGACTGGCCGCCTACGATGGCGGGTGGCGGGGGGATGACCACATCCGGCGACGGGGACGCCGATGAAGGTGGCTCCATAGGCGGCTTGACATGATGATAGTCCGGAGTAAGTGCATCATTGCGTCCATTGGTGGCTGTGTATCGCAGAGCTGTGTAATTCTGTAAAGAAGAAAGAGATTGACAGAATTAGTTAAAATCCAGTCTTTAAATTACTAAATATACACCAGAAATGCATCCATTTATCCCCCAACCATGTCCGATTACACCCACCCCCGTCATCTTCAGTGGGCTACGCCTCTGCCTGATCAACATTCCTGCACCTTCCCGACATGTATGCGTATGCATGTGCATTGGCATCGGTGTGTGTGTGTGTGTGTGTGAATATCAAAAACTAAACAAAAGCGAGACGCATACAAAACAAAACCAAATCAAAGGCAAAAGCAAAAGGAATAAGCAAAGAAGCAGCGCCTAAAACAAAAGGCCGAAGAAACACCAGCGCGAAGCGACCAAAAAAGCAATGAAATCAAATTCTTGCCATCGTCGAGAAATTCCTAAAAGTCAGGCGGCGCACACAGTGGGAGAGAGCGAGAGCGAACGAAGAACGAAACGAAAGGAGGCAGGCAAAAGATCAGAGCAAAGAAGAAGAGCAATCGCCGGTTGCGGCTGCCAGATGCGCCAAGTGGAAGCCCAAACGAACGTCAGAGCGAGATGCAAGGCAAGGGCAACCTTCGGCATTGATTGTGTATGCGTGCGAGCGTGTGTGTGTCGCCTTGTTCTTGTTTCCTTCACATGCGTTGCTGTTGTTGTCGCTGCCACTGTCGCTCTGCTGCTACCAGTTTTACGCGTTCTTTTGATGCCTCTTCTTGTTCTTCTTCAATCTGATTTTGCCCTTTTGTGACTGATCCTCGATTTTATGACTTTACCTCGCTTCCCCCTACTCGCTTCCCCTTTACCAATTTCAGTGACTGCTGCCTGACGAATGTGGATGGCATGAGGGTGGGGAGTCTGCTTTTGGATACCCTAAGTAGGGAATTATATCGACTATTTCGAGAGCATGTCTTTTTCTTTTCTAATCATCATCTCTAATTCTAGAAAAATTATAATAATTTAACGCCTTTGCACCCTCCACTTCACATGAATTTTTGTCTCTTGAGTTAAATTTGCTTAAAATTAAAACCAACGACGCGAAACCCAATAAAGAATAAGAAGACCCCCAGCAGACTTTCTGTCTGTTTCTCACTCTCACCCCCCTCCCTCTCTGTTCTGCTCTCCTTAGCGTCTTACAAGCAAGCCAATTTACTGCAAATTAGCAAAAGCCAATGGACACACTAAATCAACAAATGCAGGCAGGCAGCAACAAAAGTACTTTGAGGAGAGACGAAAAGTGTCGCCCACGCGAAATTTGCATTCCGCTAAATTCTCAAATAAAATAAATTGGATTTTGCCTTTCGAGGGGGCTCGGGACTTGTCCAACACTTTTGTTAATCCACTTAAGCGCCTTCTTTGCGGTACTGGCGATTGCTTACAATTGGCCAAGCGATTAACGGGTGGGCAAGGTCAAAGAAATTTACAGATTACACAAAACGGAACACCTTCCAGTACTCCCTCCCCCCCACAGAAGACGCAGATGATGCAGCCTTGACCGAATTGTTTCTTTGAACCTGACAGAAGGTATTATATATCCATTATTTGTTGCAGATCGAATAACTATGTATAGAGAAATGGATAGTGAGTGTTCCGAGACAGAGTGAAGAATTACGTTTGGTATTTCTCAAAAACATTCGAACAAACGCCAACAAAATACTTCAAAATTCGAAATTCTTGCCAAGGGGCAAATATTTGTGTAAAATGTACCCACATTGGGCACTTGATAAAAGGAACTAGCAAAATATCGAACAAAATTCATTTGGACATATGTAGACCCAAGTAATCCAACTATTGAGTATCTACTGTAAAAATATCTTCAATATGGGGTGAATACTGGCAATATCTGGCACTGATCGGACCAGATCTTACCATAACCAAACCAAAAGGCACTAGAGGCATGGGGGCATATCCATCAGTCCAAACATTCTGTCTGTTTGTTTGTGTTTGTATTCCATGTGAGTGTATGCGTTTGTCTGTTTGTCTTTTGTTATTATTAGAGGCAGAACACACACCACACAGATAATAGAATACATTATTTTTTCGGCGATTGCTTCGCCTGATATATGTTTGTCGGTTGAGAGTATAGTATTCGTATATTTAGGTGAAAATTCCTTAGAAAATAGCCAAAGCACACAGCCCAGCCAAAGAAATAATGAAAGGAGAAGCAAGAAAGCAGAAGAAAGCAAACCTAACGACAGGTTCAACAAATTTTTCGCACGAATATCGCGCAAATTAGTCGAAAATTGCACCCCAAGGAATTCCATTTTGGCTCGAAAATGTGAAATGTGTCCGTCGTGTCCGTGTCCCACCCATAAAAGATTCAAAGACAGCAGACACAGTGGCGTTGAGAAGTGAGCGAACTTGTGGATGTGTGGCATTTGGCTCTTTGAGCACCCGCCTTTCGATTACTGTTCCTGTTAAAAATATTGCAAAAATCCAAATTTCTATGCCTGATATTATTCTTGGGAACTGATTCCCCATCCGATCGCATAATTTACCGACTCACTGTTGGCCGCACACACTGCCTTATATAAATAGATGGATAAATTCGCACCAAATCTAAAATTGGGATTACATGTGTACGGCTGCGGGCCATAACCGGACCAAATAAGAGTCACCACCGATCATACATGTGGAGTGGGTGTCGCATGGCGATCGACAGACAGACCCTGCAGATCGGCATTTGTCAAACGCCGGTTCCCTGCCCCACACTGAACCCCTCGCATTTTCTTAACTTTGTTTACTAATTTATTTATGGATTATTTTAATTTTTATTGTAATGGCTGCGTGCCCCCGATGACTGCCACACTGCGTTGGCGTTGGCGTTTGCCTCTTGTTTATTTTGCTGCCTTTTTTTGCGTTTGATTTTTTATTTATTATCAGCATTTGTTATTTTAATTAATTTCTGCGCATACTTCTGCCGCAACTCGGTTCGGACGTGGTACACTTGGAGAAATTTTGCTGCAGGCTAATGGAGATCACTTTAGGAATCGCTTTTAAAGCTGCCACGAAATATAATTTGACCATCAGTTTCCCTAACAGAGATTTCTTCTTGGACTTCTATCAACATTAAAATTCAACCAGAAATAATGAAAATATTCCACAGAAACATTCTCAGATAAAATTCATTTTTGTTTGCCCAAAACTTTCTACAGTTTTTATCCACACAAAATATAGTGCAATATTTTTCTCCCAGTGCCTGGGTTGACCATTATTGATATTCAGATATTTATAGCCTGGCCAGAATGTCAGCGACGGCCCCAAGACATGCCTGTGGCTCCCCCTCTCTACGACACCCAATTTCCGAAATGCCGCCAAATATCGAGGAGAGGGGAAAAAAACATTTGCGTGGGCGGTGGAACATGGTCGCTGAAAAGTGTTGATCGGTGCTCGGGTGGCGGAGTTGCATAAATTCCGTATTTATTTATCGTTAAATCGTTTATCGCTTTGACATACGCCCTGCCCCCACAGCTATGACTCCTCTGCAGCAAGGGGGTATGCCTATATATGAGCAGATTATGGCTTTCTGGTATTTAGCCGCTCAGCATGGCCAATTAGCCAGTCCATTGTGCCGCCAGAGGCAGCAGGCAGCCACAAATGCAGAGGCGTGTAGGCAGCAGTCAGCAGTCAGACATCGGGCGAAAGTTGGCAAAAAACTAAAGCCAGAGAAGAGACGGTGACCATGGCCATTGCCAGGCAATTGCAGCATTAAATTGTGGCCTGTCCAAAACTGGCCAAGTCATAACAATTAGCCAACATCCACATATCCCCCAACCTCGGCAAACATATTTTTTATGGTCAAAAACCTGAGCACCGCCCAACCGCTTGGATTAAGAGAAATCTCCTTATGCTTCTGCTTCTGCTACTCCTCTGCCTCTGGCTGTTCCTCTCTGTCTGTGGAATGCTTTTTGAGGGGGGGGGAGGCTGATCCTCAGAGTCGAAGTTGGAGCCAGAGTCGAGACCGGACTCCAGCGATAATTTACAGTCGCAGCAAACAGTAGCTGGCAGCAAGTGGTGGATCGTAAAATTGTAAATTGATGACCCGTCAGATAATATTTAAGAATTTTTATGATGTCCTCTTCTCTGGCTCTCTATGCTCCCTCTCTGCAGATCCTCTGCCGTCTGCCTTTACAGCCCGTTTCAAATATTTAGGAATTCCAGCGATCGATATCTTCTAATGGAAGTGCAGTGACGATCCCGATGACGATGTTAATGGGCAAACAAATTGAATTAGTTATCAGTTATAGGCCACTTTCCATATCCAATATATGAAGTTTTTCCATAACTGAGAGTATTACTAATCAAAATGAGACATTCATTAGGTTTTTCATCGAATAAAATATGATAAAAATGAATGTCTTTAATGGAATGTGAATTCCGTGGATGTTTAATCATCAAAAGGGCATCAAAACCATTAAGGATGATAAATCGATTTATAAGTAAGGAAATCGACTTGAGAATGTAATTGAAATCAGTCTACCTTTTGGTTACACGTTTCTAATGAATCAAAATACTGAAAAGTTTCAGAAAACTATGAATAACGCTCCACAAGGCCACATTCATCGAAAGAAGCTGATTCGCTGTACGCATTTCCCATAAGCGAATGAACACATTTGATTTATGTATCGGTATTGAAGATACATCTTCAACGACCATCTTACACTCTTGATACGCACTTTATCTGTTGCAACTCAGTGCGTTGCATGGGGACACCGAAAGAGAGAGAGAGAAATGTTCAAGCCAAACAGTTAATAAATGATTATTGCAAGTTGTTTGGCTAATTGTAGAGATGGTGCTGAAATTTACAACGGATCATCAGATATCATTCCGTTCATTAGTCATCCTCTCCGAACTCCCTCTCCCTTTCGCTCTGCATTTTCATACAAATGAATAGTTCGCTTCTTCAGTTCTGATCCAATTCGATCAGTCCCTGCGTTGTTCCAATCTTTCTTGGCTCGCTTTTTTGTTGGATGATTTTCGGTGTGACGTCAATGGATGGAATCCAGGGCGATCGCGTGTACGCACACACACACGCGCTCTCTCTATCTCTTTCCCTCTCGCATGTTGGACACCACTCTGTCTGGCAGCAATCGATGCCACCAGCACCAACCCAACCATCCAGCCACCCACTCACTCACTCTCTCATAGAAGGCAGAAGGTCAATTGCATTTCGTTTGTCAGTTCATTAATTTCATTCCCATTCCTCTCTCTCTCTCTCTACTCTGCTTTGAGTTTAATTTTAGCTTATTCGTGTCTCTCCGCCTCTCTCTTTTTCTGTGGCCAACTCCTCCTCCTGCCACCCACCTCCTTCTCCTGACCTTGTTGTAGCAGGTGAAAAATCTATGGCTCGTGCCAGTTTCCAGTGAATTTTCCATCTATTTCAAATGGGTATTTCAGCCGAAAGATAGCATATGAATATATATTCTTAGTCCCCATGAATGAGGCATCATCTATAAGGAATAACCATCTCATGGCCGCCTCTCTGTCTGTCTAGGTCTGTGGTTCAAAAACTGCTTATAAAATGAAATAGACTTGATGATCGGTTAAAAGATCAATCAGAAAATGTGTTTTGTCACAGATATAAAGGATACAAATTTAAGATATTTTCGATAGATCACAGATCCAAAGCCAACAATTTTTAAATTAAATTTTAAGGAACAAATCTCTCCATAGCACACACTCAAATGTGCGTCAAATGGAGGGGATCACAGTAGTCATGTTTATTCTCCTCGTTCCATTCCGAATCGCTTCTGTACTCCAAAGAGCATCCAAATTCTGAAATTCCATTTAAATTCCACCCACATCATCTCTATTCTATTGTTGTTTGCTCTCGGATTCTGTTTGTGGCTTGCATTTTATCATCTACTTGTTATTTTTTAGTTTTTTATTAGTTGTCGTGATTTTTTCTTTTGTGTCTTTCTTAGCGCATCAGTTGTTGAGCGGAGGCTATAAAATGTTTTGATAAGCATTGTTAATGGCATAACTTCGACTCGAGTGAACAAAATCTGAGGCTGGCATAAGGCGGGGGAATCGAAAGGGGAATGAGTGGACTTTAATCCAAGATGATCCCCAAGTGGAGGGGCTGGCATTCAGCTGTTTTTACAGACACGAGCTGAGTGATTCCTGTGATGAGTCACAGCTGTGGAAATTCATTGGAATGCATTTTGTTGATAAGAAATGAAAATTGGGGGAATTTTCTTAGGGAAGCTTCAACAAAAGTTGTCTTGAAGTGTAACCAAAATTAATCTCGATGTTTCCCCAGAAACCATATATTTTTCGGTGATATTTGGAATGGAAGATAACTTACCTGATTATTTCTTTGATTATTTTGTACTTCGAATCGTGTTAGATCCTGCTTGATGCTCTCGAGGGCTTCCGCTGTGTATTTATCATTGGGGCGACCGCCCCTTTTCTCCCCCGCTGGATGCATTCTGCTGATGCTGCTGCTGCTGCTGCGTCTTCTCTCTGCGGTATTTTCCACTCATATCACAAAATACTCTGCTCTACTCAGCTCAGCTCTCACTCACACACACACACAGACACGCACACTAAGCACACTCGCGAACACTAAGGCACTCGTTTCTCTCGCTCCCACATCAGGGGAAAGATTTTTGTATGTAAATAAATATTTTTGTATGTTTTACCTTCCCTCCTTTCTGGGCATTCACTTTACTAAAATATTGTATGAGTAGATATATAAATAAATAAATTATTTAATCAACATTTGTGGCTTTTGATGTGGCTGCTTCTTTTTTCTGTTTATTCTTAGGCACTTTTCTGCATTTGCATTTCTATTGTGGGGACTGTATAATGAACTACTTAGGCGTGCTTATACGAAGGTTTATGATGTTTTATTATCTTTATTGTCGGTGTTGCCGCTGCTGATCTTGAGATTGTTGATCTCAATAAAGATAAATATCTTTGCATTGCTCCCGCTTGTCGGTTGTCGCTTTTGCTGTTTTTGTGTGTGTTTTTTTTTTTGCTTTTAATTTGCTCCCGCTTTGCTCCTCGGTGGGCTTAACGGGAGCTTTTGCTCTGGTTATGGTTGAAATTAACGTTACTTTTGTTCTCCCACTCGATTAGTCCTTCGTTTTGCGTACAAGTTCTCGTTGTTTCTTGACTCGCTGAAGCGTAGCTATCAATGATTTACTTTTCTTTTGATTTGATTCTTTATCTTTTACTTTTGTTATTCCTTTTCTTTCTTTCGCTATCGCTCTCGTTCCACGTCGTCCCTTTTATTTGCGTTTCAGATCGTATTATTTATCACTAGCGAAGCGAAAAAAACGCACAGAACACTCCACGCCCCGTCCAGATCAGATCCGTTCAAAAGGAACTTCTTCTACACATTTGCATTTCCAACAAAAACTTCTTCATTTAGCATGTAAATAATTCCTTTTTTCTTCACATTTTGTATTCGATTTATTTCGGTTTTTATCACAATTCAAATTTTATGCAAACCCAAAAAAAGATTCGCTCGCTCGCTGGCTGACGATGAATGGGAATACGAATACGAATACGATTTGAATATTTGAATACCAAAATATTAGTTGATTTTTTGTTTAATTCGATTTGATTCTTGAGCGGTCTGCGCCCGCAGTGGAATTTTAATTGATCGACGGCCGGACCCACACACACACGCGCGAACTCACACACAGAACAGGCGACGTGAAGGCTGAAAATAGACAGAGAAAAAAACAAAAACAGAGATGTGAAAATTGTGATCAAACAAAAATTGTCACACGCTATAGCCGAGGACGCGTTTAAAGAAGCCCCAAAAAAGCATAGTCATTCGCTGAACACACACGCCAGACTGTTGTCTCGCTCATACAAACGCAGAAATCGATATAGTTATCTCGCTTACGCAAGCACTCACTCTCGTTGGACTAAAAAACGTTTAATCTGAGGAATAAAGTTCATCCCCTTACTGTCTCGAAATGCCTTTCCTTCCGTTTTGCATATACCTTGGACCATAATCCCATAATTTACATGTCAGAGACGTGACTCAGAGCAAAGCAGTGGGCTCAAGAGAGCCAAGCCAGCAGTCCATGCCCCGGGCCGGAAAAGCCACACGCATTGTTCCTAATGACCCCAAAAAGAGTAGGGAAGAGAGAAAAGAGCGAGAGGAAGTGCCAACTGGAAACAGTTTCGCCGAAAGAGAGTGAGAGATCGAGCTGCATCACCTGAGAGGGGGCGGACAGTCTGACACGTGCACATAATTTATGCGTAGCGGCATTATGTCATCACCGAATTCAAAATCGAAATCGAATTTCGGGGAAGAGGTCTACAAACAACAACAAAAAATCCCCGCACCAACAGCATTTTTACGATGAACCATTAAATTCACACTATCCCAATAGTAAAGGAGGGATGGCTTAGAGAGGGGGAATGGCGTGCGCACCTGACTATGAAATAGTCATCAATATATACCATCTGAAACATACTACGTAAACACACAAAACAACATTCCGAATTTGTGCCAAGTGCAAATAAGGATAAAAATATGAAAGAAAGATTCGATTCAAGGGCTATGGATACCCTTTCCAAATTCCGATTGGGACGATTTCGGTTAGAAAGGTTAAGATCTTTAAGTCTGCCTCAGAAAAACAAGGTCCCACAATCTCTGAAAATGTGGATACCACAACCATTTGTCGGTAGACATTCCTTCACTGATCTTAACGGGCCTTAGACATCTGTCAACATTTAGCTGGCTTGATCTTTAAACAACATTTTGATTGCCCCCTCCCCAACATAAAAAAAGCAAAAACAAGAACAGAAAATATGAGTTTAATTATTCTGTTGACAAAAGTGGAATTCTTCGTTTACTTTTTCCATTTTTGCAATGGAATGTGTATCCGTACCCGTTGCCGGCCCATACAATAGATGATAACACGGCGGAGCAACCAGATAGAGATAGATACAAAATGTATGTGGATTGTAGATCTGGTTGGGTAAACACCTCTGTTCGGTTCCACGCGCCATATCCGCGAATGTCAACAGCGAACGACCCTGGGGGTGGTGTACACTGTACACAGAGGTGTCCCATCCCATACGTCCCTCTATCGCGTTCCACCTACCCAACACGGGATGTTTTAACATTCCACGAATTCCACAATATTTTTTGCGCAAATATAAATGTGGGAGTGGATCTACGAAAACATATAGTATATATCCGATAACTAATTAACAATAGCTCGCATGTTCTCTCTCTCTCCCTCTCTCTTGCCGTCTCCACCAATTCCCATTCCCATTGCCATTGTGAGGGATATTTTGATTTTGATGGGTTATTAAGCGACACGACGCTTTGGGAATTTTTAATTGTTTAATTGCGTCCCTCCTCCACATAAAAGAGAGCTGCCGCTTAAGCGGAATTCTTTATTTAACATTAATTATACGATTTGAACATTTCCAATGGCTAATCAGGAAAGTAGATGAGAGCACGCAGCTTTGAGTGATCTGTTAATGGGAGTGTAATTTAACAGAGAATTTTCCATAAAAATAGATATTTGGAAGGAATCTCCCCTTCATTATTCCCTACAGTTAATCTCTTTCTCTCTCTCGTGTTCTGTTAGCGTATTAAAGCATCTGTACAGAGAGCGCGATCCACTGAGCAATCGAACACACGCTGCAGGGGGCAAACACTCAAATACACACTCACACATACACACACCCCACGAAGAAGTGTGCGACGTCAACGTTGACGCCTGCCGCAACGCAGTGCCTACAAGCTCTCGACGGCAGAAGATAAAAATAGTATTAGTGGCTGATTATTATTGCAAAAATGCGCATTCCACGGCAACTTATTCCACAAGGGAAGTGGGAGAGAGAGGCAGAAAGGCGGCTCGGCTGCTGCTGTTGCTGTTGCTGTTGCTCCACTCTACGCGTGCAATTCTCTCTCTCTCTCTCTCTCTCTCTCTCGTACTCTCTGTGTTTTCGTTTCGTTTTCCCTTTTCTCAAGCACTCTCACACAAACACACACACCCATACAGAGAGACTGCAGTATGTTTCAAAATGTGTGGAAAAGAGGAGGAAGCATAGAGGAGTGAACGGGGGGAAGAATTGAAGCAAGCAAGAAAAACGAGCTAAATTGCATTTTCGTCGTCGTCGCTGCAGCCGTCGTCGTCGTTGTTGTTGTCGCTCGACTAAGATGGGAGGGCAGTGGCGTCGCACAGAGGGGAGTGGGAAGTAGGTGGAAGGCATTGCAGAGCTGGTCATCAATGGCCGCCCACCCATCCCCCTCCTCGAACGATCAGTGGAATGGACGGACGCGTGAACGGACACGCTCAGGTCGAACTGGAAATGTGTGCTCTCTTTCTCACACCCTAGAAGGGGAAGGGGTTACGAGCAGTTTGATCAGATCGAGAGAACTTTAAACGAATATTTTTCCAAAACATATTATTTTGGTATTTTTACAAAATCTATGGTAAATTTGCAAGCAAAGGGTATCCCTGGTACGTCACAGTCTACTCCAAGTCTTCCTTCGTTCCTTTCTTGTTTTATCGTTCATTTACTTTTGAGAGCAGCAACAACAAACAACGAACCCCGCTACAAACCCTCACCTGTTCCATGCTGCCGCCGCTGGCAGCAACAACAGCAAACTCACACACACACTCTCGCATAATCCACTACGAATTGCATGCTGGAATGTGAATGGAATCTCAACAATTTTTAGCGTCGGCTGACGATGACGCCGCAGCAACAGCAACAACATTTTGCACGTTCGGAACGGAACGTAACGTAACGGGGGAGGGGAGGTGAGTCGGCGGGGGCCTGGAAGCCTGGTCAAGCTTTTTTTGGCTCGACGACTGTGACTTTTTTGGGGCTTGGCTTTAACCAAATTGCAACATTTACATTTCAACTGTCATGTCTCCTCGCCCGTTTCGATTCGTTGCGATCCCCTTTCCGCTTCCATAAACCCCCTGCCTGGGAAATTATTGTCGCTTTGACATTGAGCGCATTTCTCACAGCAGAGACGTCAACGTCTGCGGCGCTGCCTCTAATTACAAAGTGATCCAATGCGAAGGAGAGGGGAGTGGTGCCGAGTGAAGAGGAGAGAGCATGCATGCAGTTACTTGTGCCACATTTTTGCATCTCTCATATTCACATTTACCCTGCTTTTGCCATTGCCTTTGTTGTACATTTGTCTCCATATTTCTTTTGACATTTGTTGTTGTATTCGTATGTAAATCAGAGGCGCAGCTGCCTGCCTGCCTGCCCAGGGCTGCATCAGCCCGATAGAGTCTTTGTTGCTGGTACAGTGGAGAGTGGCTAAGTGTAAGCTCCTCTATCCTTTTCGCCGACCCAAACTCACTCGTTTCCCAGCATTCCTGCTCCCCAAATTTTTGTTCTCACTCTATGTGGAAATTGTTTAGGATTCACTCAGCACTTGCAGATTACCGTTAGGCAGTCACCACTGTACCGTACCCCTCTGCTTGTTCTGCCATTCTCGCTGTTTGTCTGCGTTTTCTTAGTCCCCCCAATTACGCTTGTTCTTGTTGTTGTTACAGTAATTCTCGCTCTTGTTTTTCACGATTTATTATGGTTTTTCTTTGCTGTTTTTTGCTTCTCTTTTAAAGAATTGCAATTGTGAATCGCACAGAACGCCCACGAGACGGGTTTTTGACACCTGAATTATTGCAGTTGACGCAATTTGTTGCAGTTGACATTTGTCTGCCATGGGGCGGTGTTACGGAGAGGGACAGCCTCCTCCGTTCTCAAAAGTGCAGCAGGTTCAAGACACTCAATTGCGTGCGGGCGTGCATGCGTTCTTGGCAGAGTTTTGACCTTGCGTCAGGGAGCACATATTTTGTATGGCACCGCTTAAATGGTTTTGTTCCTTTACTATTTAGGAACTATTCTTAATAGTTTTCGACACACTCATTGAGTGTGGAAGGGGGCCATGGGGATCGAACGAGAGGGCAGAACGTTCTCTGATCATTCACCACCTCATATTTAATCCACTTTGGGCAGGAGGGGGCCTGTTCTGTTTCTATGATCTCGTCTCTATCCCACACTAGCACTCTAATAACACACACATACACGAAATAGTTGAGAGAGCGAGATAAATATGTAAATACTAGATCCAGGGGGGCAGGGGTTTCAGCCGTTGGTATTTTTATGGCAAATCAAACATTTTGCAAGTCAAAATGCACTCACTAATACACACACAAACACGATAGATCTCACCCGATCAGCAGTCTTGCACACATGCAAAAGTTAACAGTGACGTGCACTCACACGCTCTCAGGCCCACAGCTTAACAGTCCTCACGCACACACAGTCATATCCCATATACATTTCCCAGCAGTTTTTGCATTTCGTTTTTAAACACTTTTTCCACAGATTTTCTGCGTTTTTCCTTTAGCTTTTTTTTCGAGAGAAATACATTCTCACAAACGACGGCCACGATGGGGTAAGAGGGAGAGACATACAATTGGAAATACGCATACACACACGCACACGGTCACACTAACGCACACTATCGCAATCGAACTGTTGCATTTTTGTTGCTTTTGGGAAAATATACAAATTGCGCACACGTTTCCCATGCAAACGTTGCATTTTCCAACTCAACCGTGATTTACCTTCACGCTGCGAGATTTCCCAGAACTTTTCCTGCCACTTTTCTTCTATATTTTTGGCTATTTGGCTCTTTGTTCTCGCCTTTTTCTTCGATTGGGGAACACCACACACACGGAACGGAGCGCACAGAGTATTTTTTTTTTTTGGTTGTTGACAAATCGCTGAATGGCTTTCTCTTCACTGCCCCCCCGATGGGTGGCACTTGCCGACGAACACCAGTTCTATACCGTTGCGCCCAGGCATGTTTTTGTCGATTTTCCGTGCGCGTTTTTAATAAAATTAATAAAAATCAGCTACTCGGATCACTTTTTGTTGCTGCCGGAACGAAACGCGAACGAACTAGTTCACAAGGTTCCTGGTCTATCGATATATATTGCGAGAAATATGTTGTGGCAACATTAACTGAACTAGTTCTCGCTACTCACAATTGCGTGGTGTGCTCTTCTTCTTTGTTTTCGATATATTTCTGTAAATTATTGATGGTCAGGATTGCACATTTCCTTTAGAATTTGACAAACAAATTCCCTGACGGTTTGACTAGAAATTACCAATACTTTGCTGTTTTGCTCAGGGTATCTTTCGGTATATGTTTGAGGGTCAGACCCGCGGTCACACTGTTCGTATGATTCCCTCCGCTTTTTCGCGAAATTTTGCAAAACTCGTAAACATGTCCAAAAGTGCACTGATTATCTTGGCTCCTGGCGCCGAGGAAATGGAGTTTATCATTGCCGCAGATGTGCTGCGTCGTGCTGGGGTGAGTACATACAAATGACATGCAAAATGAAACTTTCTAACACCCTTCGATGTCCCTGTCGGCAGATCAAGGTCACTGTGGCTGGGCTGAAAGACTCGGAGCCGGTGAATTGCTCCCGCGATGTGGTTATTGTGCCGGACACATCTCTGGCCAAGGCGGCCGGCGACAAATTCGATGTGGTCGTGCTGCCAGGTGGATTGGGTGGATCCAATGCCATGGGGGAGTCTGCAGCCGTGGGAGATCTCCTGCGCGCCCAGGAATCTGGCGGCGGTCTGATTGCTGCCATCTGTGCCGCGCCCACGGTGCTGGCCAAGCATGGAATCGCCACCGGCAAGTCCCTCACCTCGTATCCCTCAATGAAGGACCAACTGGTAGACAAGTACTGGTGGGTGTGCGTATCCTTAATCCTGAGACATTGACTAATGGCAGATGGCTCCCCCTTTTTTTGCAGCTATGTGGATGACAAGAGTGTGGTGAAGGATGGAAATCTGATCACTAGTCGCGGTCCTGGAACCGCCTACGACTTTGCCCTGAAGATTGCCGAGGAGCTGACTGGCTTGGAGAAGGTCAAGGAGGTGGCCAAGGGCCTGCTGCTGTCCTACAACTAAAAATCTCATCTCCCATTTATGTAACCCAAGAACTGAAGCAAAGCTCTCTTCGGAATTAATACCTCCTCCGGCTGTGGACAGCTGGACGAATAAATATTTATATTAATCAATGTGGCAACTGCATCAGATTAGTCGTTTATTACTTTTTGTGTTCAAAAGTTTATAATTGGCGCGTTTTGTCTTGTAAATATGTAATTTTCAGTATCAGTGCTGGTCACACTACTTCTCGTTCAGACCAAAAATTTAAATCTGGGAGTCAAGGCGCTCAGCGTAAAACATTAAAAATGAGACAAAAATGAGCCCCGAGCACGATATATTTAATTAAAGGTGGCGTTGCTTTTTTTTCATGCATACCGGCAATTGGTCACCGGGAGAGAACACGCCACCTTGTTGGTAAATTCACCTTGCACCTTATACGAAAATGTTCCTTGGGCAGGGTTGACAGAAATACATAAAAGTATCAATTATTATATTTATATGCATGTCAGTCTTAAACAAGTCCTTTTTAATATTTCAAAACATATGGTACAACGGAATTTCAATATTAAGTGTAGCAAATAGGTTAGACAAGTGCCCTTACTATACAATTGTTTGCCAGCAACCTGTATTGCTACTTTTGTTGGTTGACCTTTTCAATTTTAATCTTATTTTGCAATCAATCCAATAAAGGTAAGTCATGAAAACCAGCCAGTCTTGTGAAAAATTGAATGATAATTAGAGTAAAATGTAAGTTTTAAAACTGAGAGTCCTAACTTGCTGGAAATATCAAATAGAACATCAAAGTCGAGGAATAGTGCTTGTATATGGAAGTGTGAACGTATATTATTTTTGGTATATTTCTGTGAAAATCGCAGTGTAATTTACCTGGCGCCACTGGATTTTTTGTGACGATTTACCTGTTGTCGACACCAAAGTTTTTGGTACAAATTTCGCACCATGAAAGCTCCCTTGGTTTGTTACAGGAATCTGAAAGCTCTTTTCCTTTGCGAAGGGAGTTTGAACAACCCATGAGAACAACTAAATATAAAATAAAATATATTAATATTGGACTATAGACAATATATGGCTTATATTATATATGTATTTCCCTTTCAGCCCCTTTCAGAAAAACAATAGAATTTCTTTATCGCCTTTGTTGTGAGCGCATTTTTCAAATTTTTCAATGTTATCAGTTAATATAAATGTCTCTTTTAATAATATACATACATTTACATACTGTAGAGAAAGCTCCCTTGCTTCCAGAAGGGCGATATTAATGAAAAATTCAAATACAATTTTACAAAATACAAGGTGATAAAGTATACAAACTAATAAATATAAGTATTTATAATAAGCCAAATTGAATCTTTAATCGGATTAAATTATTGTTTTTAGTGTTAAGATGCTTTGGAGGCTAGTAATATTAAATAGAACATCAAAGTCGTGGAATGGCATTTAAGACAACGGTATATTTACGGTATATTTTGAAGATGCAATGGTATATTTTGGTATATTTACGAAGCCCTGACGGTATATTTCGTCGATAATTCCGCGGTCACACTGTTGGTCCATCAAAATAAATTTTAACAACAAAAGCGGCGGAACAAAAAAAATAGTGTCCCATTTTTCTTACGAGTACGTTGATATTACAAAAATATTGTAAAAATAATATACAATATTCGAAATACAAACAATAACTAATTCATCAAACGCAATTCTCAATTTCGTTCTCGGTTTTCCAACACACAGTTTTAAACGAAGCAAACATATTCGAAGCACGCAGAGTGTATTTTTTAACGCGTATTGGACTTGCGGTTAATGCTGCGGTGCACCAGTGCAGTGCTGCTGGAAAAACTAGGTGTGAAAATGGCGAAAATCAATAACAAAGCAAAATAAATAAAGTGCACACGGAAAGTGGCTTGCAGCAGAAGAGCGGGAAGAGGCAAATTCATCGCAAAAGTGAGAGAAATCCAAGTGCGTGATGAAACGAAACGAATAGGAATAGGAATAAGAATAGTGAGTACAAAGGAGACGAAGGAGAAAAGTGCAGCGTGTGCGTGTGTGTGTGGAAAGGAAGCCGCCAACAAATTTCGGTGCAATCGCTGCAGACGACGACGCTACGTGACGCGAATTAAATGTGCCGCTCTTGCGCTTGTAATTAATTCCGTTTCTGCCGCCGCTGCGAATAGGGTCAAAATAAAACACGTAAAAAATACATCCAAATGCTGGCCGGTTTTCTTGTTTGCGGTTAAAACAGTGCGCAGTGATTCATACGGTTTCGGCGTTCGTTATTGTTGGCCAGAGCAGCAGCAGCAGAGTTACAGAGCTACAAAAACAACACTGCCGTGCATTGAACCGTCGACGGCGACGCTGACGGCAGGCCCGACTGCAACGCAACGGTTTCCTGCTGAAAACATTGTCATACGAGCAGAGCAGAGCAGACACGCAGCGACGGAAGCAGAGGAAGGAGCAGTAGTAGTAGGAGCAGCTGAGGACGCAGCAGTAAAATGGACAACAGTAAGTTTTGCCTCCTCCCTCTCTTGCTTGTTGGGAAAACTATGAAAATTCCATGAACTGCAGTTTTCGTGTGTTCTTTTACTCCTCTTCCTCATTTCGGGGTGGGTCCACAGCTCTCGTCGACTCCTTTTTGCTCCCTCGTTCGCATTTTCTTTGCTGTTGCTTTCTGATGCTGCTGCAGGGCTGACGGGCGGGTCTGTGGGCGGGGTGGCTGTTGAGGGGTGGGTGTGGTCTTCGCCAAGGACATTTACCGTCTGTTTTCGCGACTCTAATCCGCAGCGTGGCCACTCGCTCTAACGGTAGTCCATGCAATTAGTCACTTTTGATACCCTTCTCTGGTGGCGAGAATAAATGTAAGAAAGGGTATCTAAAGCCTCGACCCTCCCGCTGCTAGCCTTCATTTCTTGTTTAACGCTTTTTATTGCCAGATTTTTACAACAATACGCCAAAAAAAGGTAAAGAAAAACATAGCTTAAAAAAAGTTAAAACAAAAAAAGGAAAACCTGTTTTTTTTGGGCCGAGAAGAAAAGGTCTTTTAAATGGGAATTTTGGGGGCTTTGATGATTTCATGTAGCCAGAAACAGTCACGCCGCTCCCGCGCATCTGCGTTCCAGCAGTGGAAAAATTACCATGAGAAAATTATATTGGACTACGATCTAATTTGAGGAAATCGAATCCACTCAAACAGAGAGCACGTGTGGATCGGGCTTAGAAACAAAATCTCAAGAGAGATAAACGTAGTTTCCAATGTAAAGCTTGACCCTGAAAGATGTTTCAGTGGAAACTTCTTTAATCTTTATTCTTTGCTAAACTTTTCCTTTCATGTTGTTCCTTAAGCTTCCTCCCAATCAGACCTTTTTCTGACCCACACAGCTACTGTGCAATGAGCCGCAAAGATAATCCTCCCATCGGATAGCAGTTGAAGCACTTCCAGAGACAATATTAATAAATCTGAATGTGCGTCGGGACGGTCCCAACCTTGTTATGGCTTCTTTGTGGAGAGAATAAGGCCCCAAGATTGTTCATCTCGGGCTTTGTGTTGTGCGTTGCCTTTGTGGATGCAACCAGCTGATAATGGAGACTGATTGAATACCTCCTGCCCCTACACACTAGCCAAGCCACCGGCTGCACCCAAGCACCCGCAGTTTTTTCTTTCTTTTTACTTTTTTCTACTGATGATTTCTTTTGATGAACCATTTCCAGCGACAGACAATGGAATGGCAATGCCTCTCCATCTACCTTTTGCTCTGTATCTCTCACTCTCTGTCTCTTTCTTCCAACATTTGCATCCCGAACAAAGCTTTCTTCCGTCCGTTTAAGTGATTCATTTGCTAGACAAAAGGCGGAAAGGTAAAAAGGTGTACAAAACAAATGAAAATTATTATTACGATTATGGTTTTATATAACGCTAACGCCTCACAAAACAAAAGGCGACCAACAAAAGCAATCAATGGCCAAAAAAATAATGCGACAAATGAACACATTTGGATACCTTTTTAAATGCTTGCAACACAGAGAGGGAATTGATCAGGTCTATAAAAAGGGTATATTCCATTTCATCGTAGTCTACAATTTCTTGGATTTCTTTTTCCCATTTTCCTTAAAATTTTATCTTATCAAATTGAGTATTTCTATTTCCTTGAGACACTCCTCGTAGTCAAGTCATTCCCTCTCCTTTCTTTCATCTACGTTTCTGACAATTTAATAAATTACCATGGCACGCCTCTCTCCACACTCGCCGCCCTCCTTTCTCCACTCTTTCGCTCTTGGCGTGGGCCGTAAATCGCTGCCAATGGGTTAATGAAGAGCCTCTCGAGGGGCCACGCCCTCATCTCTGTGGCCCATTTGCCAACTCTTTTTTTTTATGTCTTATGGCTCATTCTGGCTAACAATTTCTTCATATTTCCCTCATATTCTTGGCTGAAATTATAAGGCCTGATGGATGGATGGATGTGCCTGACGTGCCGTCTGTGTGTATGAATCATTCCCCGACATTCTCTCTGAATTTGTCACAAAGAAATGACAGGAATTAAGCCTCTACTTTAATGATGGTTCGGTATGTGGTACGAGTGTCTGTTGAGGGACTTCAGGAATCTAAATTATATTCAGGGGTGGCGGGGATAGTGCAGTCCTTTAGGGAAATGGGCCACAAGAAATTATCCTAAGATAATTCGATATTGTTTGTTAGATATAAATATCTCACAGCTATGCCGCTATCACCATAATCTCTTCACATTCTAAGAAAAACTACTTTTCACATATGTTTCCTTTAAGAGAAATGTGTTTTAATTCTTATTGTGGATCAATTTGATCACTTTTTATGATCAATCAATGAATGCTTTAGGATATCAATGAAAAATTCAGTAATGAACACCGATTCAGAGTAAATTATTAAAAAGATATGCCCCTTTTTCCCAGGGTATATGTAAGTTTTTTGCAATTATTTTGTACATCTTTTATTTGCATTTTGTCGCCATCGAAGCGAACAGTAACCGAGGGAGACAGAACAACCACGATTGCTATATTGATATGCAAATAATATATATTTTTCGTGTTTTATTTTTGTTGTTGAGGGGTTAGGTAGGGGCCGCTTTGGGTGCATCCCACATTCAAAATTTGTGGTTGGGCTGTGGCCTGTGGCTCTGACTCACTCGCGAGAGTTGTAGAATTTTTATAGCGAAAATTGTGTATTTTAGTTGATTTTGTTTTGTGTTCTATGGTTTTTTTCTTTTATCTTATCAGTAGTTTGTTCTCCTTCTCATACTTGTGCCACGGCTCGGTTGTCGGTTATCAGGCAGCAGTCGTCGGTCCGACCGTCCACCAAAGGGAAGCAAATAAATAGAATAATTTCTGTATTTTTTAAGATATGAGAGAGAATTCCACTTTAAACCTCTTTCGCTCCTTCTCTGTCTCTCTTCTTCTGACACTGAAATGCCATACGAAGTCCAAATCTATGCCAAGTTTTCTGTAATGTTTGTTGATAGAAACTCTGTTGAAAGACTCCACTTCTCGGGTTCGCTTTTATTGGTTTTTATCGCCAAGAAATGCGGGTCGCGTACCCGTCTCTTCCATATTTTTGGGACTGCTTCATATTGTAGAGCATAGTCTGAAATCAATGGACTGCACTTTCGAGTGTGTAGAGCACATATCAATGGACTGATAAGCCCCCGCCGAATGGAGCCCCAAGGCCTTCCCGCCAGTCTAATGGGGGTAAAGACTCTTGAGTGGCTTCTAAGGGAAGGGCAATGATGCATGGGGAACGGGAGAGGAATGCAATTAAATTCCAAGAATTTCTGTAGCCTTAAGGCTGTATTTTGTTTGTTTGCTCAAAATTAAGTAGATATATATTTTTCAGTGAAAACGTTCAGTGATTGAATTAATAGTATGACTCAAAAGTTCCATAGATTTACCAGAAAAACATTCAAAATGATTGCATTTATCAATAGAGAGAGGTAATTGCTTTCGTTTTATGATAGATAGTTCCTTTGTCACTAAATATGATTCTAGCTAATGGATAATCATGAAGAGTAGCTACTTAATAAGTCAGAGTGCACTTATCCATCACATAGTCCCATCAGCCTCCCTTCCATTTTAATCTTTTACATCTTTCATTCAATAAAAAAGGAATAGTTTATCCATTTGCATATTTGATTGCAATGGGAAATCAATTGAAAGATGCTCTAATCAGCTAGAGCCTCGCTTGACCTTTGGCCGCAAAAGATCCCCTGTACTCTCTGAAAATTCCCCTCCCCAATCGTTTCATTTGGCTAATGTAAACTCATCATCAAATGCAATTGCTGATGGATGGATGAATGGATGGATGTATGTATGATTGGATGGGAAGGGGCCATGCGCGACTGCTCCTAAACACTTTCTATCGTAAACTCTTTGGAATTGAACATAGACGGACGGACGCCTCATCAGCGCAAATCAAGTAAACGAGGGAATAACTAAGCGGGGGAAAACCCACATAAAGATGGGAAAATGCTGTGGTGTGGGGTTTGGGGCAAGCTTTTCAATTGGAAGTTTCTGAGCATTCACTGGCCCTTCGACACGCTTCGATGGTTTTTGGCAAGGGAAATGCATTCGAAAAATGCCTCTTGTTGGCGCGGAGAGAGTGGGGCCTGCCTCACGCGTGACAATGACGACACCTTGCGGCCATGACTTAATCGAGCTCGAATGTTAATGCCCCTGAATGATATCACGCCCCGTTCCCCCCTTCCATGGAACCCTGAAACATGAATCTTATCAATTGGATTACACGTTTCGGGCCCACACAGTGATTCATCATATGGGTTTTATATGAGTGTTTTACGTCACTTCCTCTCATTCTCTTGCACTGCACTCTCTCCACTAACTTTTCTCATCTTGTGCGTATCTGCAGTTTCCTCTCTTTATCTCTATCTCTTACTCTGTTTCAATTAAATCTAATTGGAATGCATTTAATTTAGGCGACTAACACATTGTTTTAGTACGACTCTCGCACTCTTTCCTGGCACGCAATTTGTGGCCTTGAACTTGGACAATTGCCGTTTTTACTCGTACTCGAGAGGCAAGAGGCCTGTCAAGGGTTCAAGGATACAAGTGTGTGTATGTGTCCGTGTGTTCTGCGTAAAAGTGTAGAAGGCAGACTGAAGGAAGGAGGGAGACAACGAGAATGTGTACGTGATTTTGTAACGCTTCAATGGCAAATATTTTGTTCTTGTTTGTTTACGAATTGCTTTCAAAAGTGATGTGGCTAAGCTCCTTAGGGAGGGTTGGTAGAGGAAATCTAAAACTGCAGCTGCTTTTGAGGGCTATTTCGGAGTTGCAGATTAATTGAATTTCTTCTTCCTTTTAGCAATACTCTACGATTTCCTTAGTCGAGGATAGCTGCCTTAGATGGCCATCTTCCTTAGGAGAAATAGCTTAATACCCTTTTATTCACTTGTTTTCAACTTTTTTATCGATATTTAACAATAGATGTCTGGGGTTTATCGTTTTTAGGAGTGTGTTAACTTTATATAATCGTTCTCTCATAAATATCAGTCATACCCAACTCCTATTTCTATCCATTCTTAGCACTTTGTGGCTGCGTAAACACAAGCTAAATCTTGTTAATTCCTATTTGCACTTATTTTCCACTTCGCAGCCAGACAGAGACAAGCAGACAGAAAGTTCATCTCGCCCACTCCCACTGCCACCCTTCTTCGAGTAATGCTCTTTTTCGCACTCCTTTTTCTACTCTTGTCCTACTCTTGTGTGCACACTCCTTCCTGTTTTCCTTGCACTCTTCTGCTTTTCTATTCCTCTTCTCCTCCACTAGAACCATTGCATATTCAAAAGTCAAAACGCACGCAAAGGCAATTTACCGTTTACGGTTCATGGCCTCCCTCTACGCCTCATACCGTTGACACCCCTACCAAAAGGCAACCAAACAACAGTAAAAACAACACCAGCCACGGAGCCATAAAAATAAAAACGAAGAAACGAAATAAAACTAAAGAGTGGAATGTCGAAGCTTTTGATACCCTTTCGCAGATATGCATACATATGTACCTACGTATGGCTCTGGTCTTTGCTGCTGTGCAAACTACGCTGAACAAAAGTTATACTTTCTCTCTCGCACGGAAGGGTATGCCTGAAGACAAACCAAGCAAAACCACAAAAACAAATCCAAAGACAGCCGAAAAGCGACGGTTAAACCAATTAGCATGTTCTTGTTTGTTTTTTCGTAGCAAAAGGGGAGTGGTCGTAAAGGGCCGAATGTGGGGTTTCAGTAGCGGATTGCTGGTGTAGGGGGAAAGAGCATCTTTCAACATAGAGAGTGTGTCCCACTCACACCTACACCTCACAAAGGTGTTTGCTCCATACGGAACTTTGGCCGCAGCGCCCACCAGCGTCGTCGTCGTTTTTCTCTGATGCAGCTGCTTTACCGGTTACCGCTTAACCGATTCACCCTTTGTGTTTCCCCCTCACTCACTCTCTCTCTTTCTGTTTAATGTGTAATCTACCTGCTGCATCTGGTGGAACTTTGGCAGGGGAGTAAATGAGAGAGGGAGAGCAGCTGGGTAGGAAGAGATCGACAGTGTTGTGGAGAGGAGACCGCCAACTGAAAATTGCTACATTTTTATTACACTCGAAATTGTAGGGTATGAGGTGCGTAAAATGGAATATATCAGGCATTGGGATATGGGAGAGGTTTGATTGCACTTCTATGGAATTATTTTCTACAGTGTATAGAAAATAAATTCTGATAATTACTGCACCTACCGTTTTAGGATAGGGTACTCCCTGGGTCGACCCTCCACTCCCTTTGTATCCCTCGCTTACATCTTAACCTGTTTTTGCGCCATATATTCGTATTTTTTTAACAATTCAGCAACCAATTTGCATATCTTTATGGCGGCAGCTGATGTGCTATTTGACATTGACGGGGAAGCTGCCTTCATAACATAAACCTATACGATACGATTCCATCTCCATGCCATGCCATGCGATGAGATGCAGTCATTACAAGGCCATGGCACAGCCGGAGCTACCATGCCACCCGCTGCATAGATGAAATTTACCACGCCCCTCTGTGACATTGGCGGCCGTGTCATGCGATTTTCTCAAATTTTTGACACATTTACACATTTTGTTTTCCCATTTCTTGCCTCTCGATGATGGGGTTTTCACATGCCGCCGCCGGCTTTTCACCAAGCATTTCACCATTTCCCAGCTTTTTCCAGACGCGGCTCATTTCAATGTTGCCGCCACTGCTGGTGGTGGTGTTGCATGCCACCCATTCTAGGCCCTCCTTCTCGCTCGCGCTTCGTGGTCTCTGGTCGGTTATTATTTTATTATTCAAGCGTACGGTGCCCCCCCTCCCATTGCTCCATTCATACGGTCCGATCCGTCCATCTGTCTATACGGTACATAAGCAAAAAAGAAGCAAAAACAAAAGAGAAAAATGGTAAAAATGGGGGGTAAAATAACCATAAAAAGAGGCGAAATTAAAGAAAGAAAGAAAAGAGTTTGAAAACAAAAACCGCATTAAAGGTTCATTTGGTGGCTGTCTGTCGTCGCTTTGTTTGCCTTTTGCTGTCGCGTAGGTTAAACAGTAACTGGAAATACGGTCATATGAGAAGATTGGAAACACTGGATACGAGGTAGGGCTGAAAGGGCTTGGCCTAGATACAAATTGGCAGTCGCTGGAGATGGGAGCGTGACGCAAAATAACGATAGGGGGAATTTAAACAAACAAGGATAAAATAGCACTAGAAGCTCTATGTGAAGCTCTTTGTGGGGCTCAAAATATGTTCCAATAATCAAATTAATTGAGTTCAAGTTTATCCACTTGTCATTGAACTTGTTGTGCGTTTTTATCTTTAACTTAATTGGTTAATTATTCAGAATACATTATTTGTACAGCTGTTGTCAAACTGAATGTTCCCCCTCATCTTATTGGAAGCACCAAAAACCTTCTACAACTTCATAAAACTGAATTGCCAAAGGAATCTTCTACCCTCTCTTCATATCATTACCATCTCTAGGTTCTATCTTAATCACGAATCCAGTCCATACCTAGTGGGTTTTTCCAGTCTCTTAATGACGACTTTGATGTTTGTGCGTCCGCTTGTGCCTCTCTTTCTCTCTCTTCCTCTCTGCCACTGTTGCTGTTGCCTCCATTTCTCTGTTGCAACAGTGCTCGCACTTTTGCCACTTCAATGCCGGATCGGACGGATCTGCGTGGCGGGAACTGGAACTGGAAAATAAAGTGAAATTATTATGATTCAGTATTTGATTGGCAGCCACTTGAATGCTGCTGCTGCCTCCCTTCCTCTCTCTGCCACATTCGGAGGCGACACTAAAAGAAATGTCGAGAGCTGCTTGATGTCGAAACGAGCGTGTAAAATGGAAAGCATTTCGAGTCGCTCTTTAATGCCATTAAGCGCTTGTCGGACACACACAACGTCGCACAGCCCCATTAAATGTTGGCTAACACTCCTCGACCTCTTCTCGGCCACACAGTGACAGTTTTTCCCATTCATCCACATATCATGCACATTCATTGCGCGGAGAATCATGGAAGAATACTCGTAGAATTCCCTCATACTATTGACCCATTTACTCGTGGAGTGTTTGAGGATTGCTCTCTGAAATTAAACATCATCACGTACTCGAAGTATTTATTATTTTCCTTCATTCTTTATAGACCGTTTCTTCAGTCTCGTCCCTCTGTTGACTAAGCCAATAAGCGTTTCCAATGTTTTCAACGTTTGTCGTCGTTTGGGTGGTAGCTGCCACATAATAATTACTCTTAGAGGGAGGAGTGTTCATATCGGGGTTCCATAAATAAAAGCCAGAATGAGGGATTTCCGATCGCAGAATTGCCAAAAACAGCTTATCTCACATTTCACAGTGTGGCATACGGCATACATATATCCAAAAGATGCAAATACAGACATAAATACAGAGAGAACTGAGTCAATCGTGCGGTTGCGGGGGCAGCAACCTCCTCCAAAGCCAAATAAGTTGAACAATGGCTTTCGGTTAGAAAGAGGGGAACACTGAGGGGGGGAGCATACACATATAGTTTATAATGTTTGCTTTTATTGTTCCACACTTATGAAAATGTCAGTCATGGTCGTCGGGTTGCTTTCAATACTCATGATGTCTACGGAGTATGCGTCATGACATATTGGATTTTGGATCTGGCTTTGGGGCTGTGACTTTGGCTTTTGAATATTTGTTTGGGCTGTTTGGGATGCGGATGTGGATGTATGGTGTGAGAAGTGTGTTTTTCATCCCATCCATGGGATTATTGTAAAGATTAATGTAGTGGGGAAAATTGGAAAACTTTGTAATGGAAACAAACATATTTGCGGCTGTGTTTACATTTAAATTTAGTGGATTAAAAAGCTATACAATGAAATCATTTTAGGATGATTAGTAATACTAATACAATTATTTTAAAGTGTTTATTAAAGTTAAATAAATGAAATAATTGATATTCCAAAGCTTTACGGCTGCAAGAATGGACTCATTTTCTCGATTATTGATTCAGTCAAGATATATTTTAAATAAGAGCTCTATACAGCTCTCTTGCCACCCCATAAATCCCAGCTTATCCAAAGATTTATGCACTTTTATGGTGTGTGAGTGAGTTATTAACACAAGACAAGTGTAAGTGCCGGGCAGCACGCATTAACACAATTGTGCACTAGATTGTTTGATTGATGGATAGGAGGAATGGATGTGTGTTTCGGGGGGACCATCCATGATGGTTATACGATCCATGATTTTTCAGAAATTGTTATTCCCCATACAAGGCGACGCGTCATGTAACTCTTACTTTTTGTGCCACAGAAGAAGCACAAAAACAAAGACAAATGTCACGTTTTAGAGAGGCTATGGATGGGAAGCATTGTGGAGCAGTGGGTTAAATGTTGCGCAATCCGAGACGATTGCGCAAATATTTGCTCATGTTATGTGTCATGCGCCATCCATCCAGCCAATAATTGGGTAACACTCCCACAACAGCATGCTCATCCTTGAGTCCTTTCTCGTATTTCGAGACCAAACCTCATCCTTGAACTCATCCCTTTCGTTTTCTTTTTGCAGTTCGAGCAGTCGTCGAGTACGAGTATGCGGCCAAGGAGCAGGACGAGCTGGATCTCCACAAAGGTGCCATCATCCATCACATTCAGCAGATGCCCGGCGGCTGGTGGATGGGCACACTCAAGGCCACCGGCAAGACGGGCATGTTTCCGGATAATTTTGTCCGTGTCCTCGACACCAATGGCAGCACCAATGGCAACGGCGAGCATGTCGACGATGGCACAGCCGTGCAGTTGAGGTGGGTTTATGGGTGTACCCCATACTGTGGGGTAGATCTATGAAATTGTAAGAACTATAGAAAGGTCGAGATTAAGTTAATTTAGCTATTTCCAGGTCAAAATAGGCCTAGAAAACAAAGAATAATATTAAGAATTTATCACCGAAATTCTGAAATTCCCCTCCTATAAAACTTGGATTCAGAGCAATGATGTCCCAATGACATTGTATCTATAAACATCTTTAAAACTGTACTTCAGAAGGCGCTGAGAAAATCAAAAAAACTTTATCAATAACGCACCAATAACTTTGAAAAATTTTAGTTTAAGAACAAGGTATTTTGTAGTCTATAAGTTTCCCATCTTAAGCGCCCCCCCAATAAGTATGACGCAATTTGGTTCAATTGTTGACCAACAAAAATAAATTTACATTCTCTTTCGCTTTCTCTCTCTTCCTCGCTCTCTGTTTGCGCTCTCTCAGGGACAAATCAGAGACATCGAATCGGCGCGTTAAAGTCGTCTACAGCTACACACAAGTCAACGACGACGAACTGACGCTGACGATGGGTGATGTCATTGAATTCCTAGGGGAGGTACGTACCACAACCACGCTCTAGCGGCTAGGGAGGGGTTGCCAGTTGCCACCCCCCGCGCTAAACCTCTTGGCCAATAAAAATTGAAATTTCTCTCCATTCTATTCTCTCTGTTTTCTCTCATTTAGGTCGAGGAAGGCTGGTGGCGCGGACGTTTGCGCAGCAAAGTCGGTGTCTTCCCATCGAACTTTGTGAGACTTATCGAACCATCGCCCATACTGGCCTCCAAGCGTCCGCCGACGATTGGTGCCACGGTTACCACTTCATCGCTGACTGCCAAGGCGGCAAATGTGGCAGAAACGACAGCAGCAGCAGCCGCAGCCGGTGCAGCCCCAACAACGAAGCAAACGACCAAGAGCAGAGGAACTGCCTCGAGTGCAGCAGCACCTGTCACAGTTCCAGCTCCCGTTGCAGCCCCAATCATAGTCCCACCCCCAGCAGCAGCAGCAGCAGCAGCAGCAGCAGCAGCAGCAGCAGCAGCCCCCGTTGTACCAGAACCTGCACCCATGCTGCCGCCAAAGCCTTCGCGGCTATGCCGCGTGGAGTTTCCCTATGCACCGATGAACGAGGATGAGCTGGAGCTCAAAGTGGACGATATCATTACGGTCATAAGCATGGAGCTGCCGGACAAGGGCTGGTGGAAGGGCGAGATCCATGGCAAGGTCGGAGTCTTTCCGGATAACTTTGTCAAGATGTTGGAAGGTGAGTTTCGCTCTGCAGATTTTCACTCTTTCCATCGCTCATCAGCCATTGCCTTTCGCTACGTTTTGATTTCGGTCTGTCAACTGTTGTCAACGCGTCTTCATCTCCCTCCTCCTCATTACTGCATCTGCACTGCAGCCCGCTCTGTCCGTCCCCCCTCCTGTATCTTTTAATTGGAGGCAATTTTCCCGACGCATTGGCCGTAAAATCCCCCATACGCTACGATCGACGTCGTTAGGCCTCGAAATTGATGTCGTGACGTAGCCATCATCATTGTGCCTGGATAAAAGTCAATAAACGTTTGTTTGGTAATTGAATTAATTAAGAGAAAAGCCTCCTCAGACACAAACACACACAGAGCCTGCCTCACTCTCGGTTACAGATGGAACCCCATTCCCCCTGCCCCCGTCTCAAAGATCGTAAATATTTATCGCTTGTGCAAAATTTTCAAACTGCTTTTGATGGCTCATCCACTTACGCATTGGAATTGATTAAGATTTTGTTGCTTAAATGTAATATTTTTATCTGCGGCTTAATTGGCTGTAAGATGAAGGGGAAGACATATTTTGAGTGTCTGAAGAAACGTCATTAGTCTTTGGAATTCCATTACACAAAGTATTAGATATAGAATATGATATGATAAATATCTGTGGAAAAGCTTCCGCCTAGTGAAGATAGATTAAAGACACATAGCTTAACAACTGCCACAAGTGCGAAGCCACATAGATCTCGGATAGTACCCTTGAATCCACAAAAGTATCTATTTCCCGTCCACCCTTTCTGCTGGCACATCATCACACACACACGTCACTTTCATGACAAATCACAGTACATTACCACCGACAATCGATTGCAGCATATGAAAATCCTTGAATCTTTGAGTTTTCCCATCTCTTTTATCCATTTTCCAATTTGTTTTTCCTCTAATCCAAATTAAAACAGTTTTTGGTATGAGTTTTTATGACTTGCTTTTCGTTTGAAGACTTTTTTATTGGACATTTGTTTAGTTTTCTCTCTTTCTCTCTATTTCTCTCTACCTATCTCTATTTATCTATTGTATCTCCACAAACACACATTTTGTATATTATGACTTCAATGTCGTTGGTCTTTCTTCGTGTAATTTTTCCTCAACACTTTTCTTTTTCCTATTCTTCTTCTCCTTAACTTAAACTTTTTCAACGATTTTTCCCACAAATTTTGAACCACACGAAACACTAAACTTAAATGTGCAACACTACTCTCAAATGTGCAACACTGAACTGTGAACTGTGCGACACAGCAGCTCCTTCCATGCCACCGCCTCCGCCGCCGCGTCCCCGTGCCCGACCCCGAGCTGGCACTGGAGCTGGAGCCTACTCAGACCGTGCCCCACCACGGACGCAGCGCGGCGGCTCTTTCGAGTTCTTGGGCGCGCGTATGGCCAGCTTTATCACCACAATTTGTATGTAAACGAGTTTTTCCAGTAGGCAGTCGTTGCCAGAGTTGCCGCGCACCCCACCCGTCCCACACCACTCCACTCCACTTCACCTCTCTACCGAGTTGTGTGCAGAGTTTTCCTTTTTTTTCTATCTGTAGTTGTATCTTTTCTTTCGTTTATACTTACTTTTCGGCCACTTTTCATTTTTTCCTTTCTCTCCGGCTTGGTGCTGCTGCTGCTGGTGCTTTGCCTCCTTGATTCGTTTTTCATATGAAATGGAAAATTGCTTGACTCTGCCTCTGTCGCCCCGATTGCCCCACCCTCCAATGCCTTTGTTTTAGCGACCGCTTTTGCTTTGCTCATAATTTCTATGATTTATATTTTGCTTATGCGGCTTATACTCTTTCTTTGTGAGGGTATTTTATGCTGTTCAGGAAGCTATGAGATAAGACTGTTCGCTTATTTGTTGATTACAGAGAGGGTATTTTGACTTGCATCAACCCGTAGGCTTTACATCGTGCGTTTATTTATTTGCTTTTCCCATTGCTTTGGGGCAGAGGCAGAGCGAACTGGGCGTGCCTCCCCACACAGTGGGGAGTCTGGAAAGGCGCCTGGGGCAAATCGCTTTGTTTACGATCATTTTTCTTTTCAATTTGCGTTTTGGATTTTCGTCCAAAGTTTTGTTTGTTTTTGTGTGACATTTGCATGGAAAACGAGTTTCGGCTTGCCTTTTTGTTTGTGCGAAACTTTTCCCTGAAACTTGTGGCTTGGCTTGAAAAAATGTTGAGATATTATATTTAATTAATAGATATGATTAGTACTGCATACTTTGCGGTTGTTCGCGGAATCTCAAGTTTTTGCTTTAAAATTGTATGCTTGTCATTTCAGTTTTTGCTTTGCCTTTTGATTTTCTGTTTGTCAACGTCGCAGTTTTATTTAGTATTTCCACCTCCGTCGCGACGTGACCAACGCCACCTTCGACACTTGAGAGCGGGGATTGGGATAGCTTGGGTTGAGATCCGAAGCATTTATACACTTGAATCACTCATGCACGCACACTAACATTCATGATAAAGCCGATTAAGCACTGCCACAGGCAAATGTGTTTGATGCTCATTGAGAAAAAATAAACTCATGGTGTGTGTGCACGGAGATGCTTGCTCTTATCTCCGTTTCCAAACATCTGATTCAAATAATTATACCCTCTGCTAGGGTATACTCATAAACAACAGTTGTTGTAACTGGTTTTTGTGTGCTGCTCACTTTTGCCTGCTGTTTCTGTTTCTGTGCTTTTGTCTTGCTCTTTGACTTTGCCTGCTCTCTCTCCACACTCACATTATCTCTCTTAGCTAATAATCAACGCGATCATCATTATGTTTATCTTCGCCCATCATGATCATCATCGCTGAGGCGGCGTCGGCAGAAACATTAGCGGCGATTATCAGTGGGAAGCCACAACAACACAAGCGCGCGCTTCACTTGTTCTCTCTATTGTTTGCTGCTTCTCTCTCCCAATCTCTGATTGTCTGACTGCCTTTCGAAGGTATATTTTGATGGCAGGTAGAGCAGTCTCTGTCGAATGTAGGCCGCTCTCTCGGTCTGGCTTACCTTCTAATTGAATATACATACCTTCTGTCTTGCCCCCCTCTCTGGGCCAGGGCCAAGCAAGCAGGCCCCCCCCCCCCCCCCCCCCCTGTTTCCTGCTCCCATTTTCCTTCCCCCCCCCGCCCAGACCGACCCTGTCTGGTGCGGCCCGTTTTCCGTCATCCGCGGTGCCCAACCTCCGNTCAACATTTTTGTGTTTTGTTGTTTTATTTTGTACCTTTGGCAGCGTTTTTGTTTACCTTTTTGCTTTAGTCGTTTCGATTTTCTTGACCATTTACGTTATTGAAATATTTTGTGGTGCGGCTATACATACGTTTGTTTTCTTCCACCTTTTGTTTCTTTCTGATTTCCATTCTTATTCTCTCTCCGGCTTGCGCTTCTGTAGGTTTTGTTTTTGGTGCGTGCTTGTGCTACTGTTACCGTTCTTTCGGCTTTCTTTCTGTGTCTCTGCCTCTCTGCATGTCTCTGTCTGTGCAATTGCAATTGTGGGTGCTATTTTTTGCCACATGGCAAAACGAGCTGAGTGTCGGCAGAGAATCAGAAGAAGCAAAAGAGCAGAGGCAGCATCGGCAGAACAAGCGCTTAACTTCCCACTCAATGCTGATATTACACCACACGCTTTACACCGACACCTTTTGCCCTTCGAAAAATATTAATATTCACACTATTGGAATTTATTTGTAAACGTAATTTCTATCGGTTTTGGGCATGAATATGTAAGCTTTCGAATGGGACGTGTTCTTCAAGTATTTTACTGCATTTTACGTTGGTGAAGTTAAACATTCCTTGCGTTATTTTCGTTGTAAAACGTGCCGTGCCGTGTAACGAAAGAAAAGAAAAAGAATAAAGAAGAAACAGTTTTGGCGCTCTGTCCAAATTACAGATTTTGTGTCTGCCTCAAGTGTAAATTAATGATTATAATTTGCTGCGCTGCTCGCTCAACGTAAATGATTCGGCGTCGCAGTCGCTGTCAGCGTTACAGTCAACGTCAGCTTCGTCATAATTAACCAAAAGCTGCCAAACGCAAGTTCGTTGCTTAAGTCGTTCGATTGTGTGCGTGAGCGTGTGTGCCAAGGTGTTGTTAGTGTGTTTTGTGTGGGGGACAATCGCTGGCAGAAAATCCAACAGTATTAGCAGAAAAATGCATCAAGGTTTCTTATGTTTGAATACCCTTTTCCGTACAATGTTTGAGGTTTCTTAGAGCTACTCTTCTGTTACCCCAAGACATGGATGCTTTGGGTAATTAATAAAAATATACCCTTCCAAGAGAAGCAAATGTTTTTATCCGATCGCCCATTAAAGACTCCCTTGCTGTGTAACAAACGTCTCAAAGATATGTAATACCCTCTGGAAAGGCACACACATAATAATAACAATAATGACAATCCGCCAAAGGCACCCAACGCTCAATTACTCAATACTTAAAAATATCAAATTCGCGCTGCTTTTGTTAATGTCAAACTTTATTTCGTTTCGCTTTTTTGCGCCATTTTCTGTCCGTTTGACTGCCTCTCTGTCTGTCATTGTGGCAGCGAGCAGTGAAAGTCGTCGCATTTCAAATGAAAATTTGTGATTTGTTATGAGTGCCAGTGCCACCATGAAAAAGAGTTTAAGCCATGACAATGCCAATTCTTTGGTTTGGAATGGAATACTCCATCTGATCGCTGGGGTACTTTAGTTCAAGAAAGAACGATGGGAGGTGTGCGAATTTGGCTCATCTTTGGGCTTGAATCAAGTTTTGGCTGGGGGGGATGATCCATAGATGACATAAGCAGCAGAACAAGTTGGGATATAATTAGAGATGATTGCTTCAGTGGATGCTGAGTAAATCGGTGTCTAGATTATGCGTGATGTAAACAAGTATGTAAGCAATGTTTGGAGCAAGATCTGTACACAGTGCACATTATAAGTATGGGTAGAATTGTTGGATTTCACTGGAAACCCTGGGATTATTTATAGAATCTAGAAAGTTGATTGTGAGTCTCTCTTTCTCTCGGCAAAAGTATGAAAGCTTTAGCATATTCAAAACTATTTGCATTAAGATCTTGTAGAACCCTCTAGACTACTCTTATTTTCCCTGTTAAAAGTATTAATGTTAATTGAATGGATAAGTACTCTTTCAATAAACACATTTACCATCATATATCTGCACCTGTTTTGGCTCTTCTTGTCACCTCGAACTCCATGACATCATTCTATATCTTCATCTTCATCAGTAGCTTAGTGTTGCAATTTATTTTATAATGAAAGGGAAAACTCTGTTAGAGTATTCCCCGATTCGTTGCTTGGGTTTCCAACTGATTTTATTTCCTGTTTTGTTATTGCCATTTCTATGGGACTGACCTTTACACATTTTCTGTTGTTACCCAATACCCAATAAGTGTTTTTTGTTGGCTTTGGCAACGCTTTTTGTGTCGTCTGTTGGGCCAAGCCATTTATTGGCATTTATTCGTGCCCGTTGGCCGTACACTTTGGATACCCTAGCAGAGAGGGAGGGCATATTGGCACATTCGTAGAATCCATCGATCTGCCAGGGTATCCAACGATTCGTTGCCCCCGAAGCCCTTCTTCTTTTCTTGTTTGATTTCGTTTTATGTAGTTTATTTTGTGGCGCTCCTACGCCTGCGCTGTGTAGCTGTGTGTTTTTGCTGTATTTCTGTATTTCCGAGAGCGTTTCCACATTAATTTTATTGACATTTGGCAACAAGTTGGGGCCGAGATGGCTCTAATGGAAACCAGTTTGCTGCCAGCTGTTCTGCCACTGAAAAGACGGATGAGTTAGTCATGGCCCATGGTTGGGTCGCGACTGGCGCATCTTGATTTTGGAATGAGATTTGATCGTAGAGTTGAATGATTTGCATGGGAACTGGCGCTTGGCCAACAAGTGCCGACAGAGCAGAAATTTCAATCGCCGCATTAATGCCTCCGTTTGCTTGCCCTTTTCCAGTTGCTCCCATTAACGAGCCAGCCACGACACAGCAACAGCAACAGCAACAGACACTGCCGCAGCAGCAGCAGCAATCCCAGAAGAAGATCAGCAACAGCATTGCCAACGCCACCAGCCACATGACCACAACGAATTCGAGCAACTCCAGCAGCAGCACCACGACGGTGAGCAGCAGCCAGCAGCGGGAACAGGTGCGGGAGCAGACCACCAACTCGACCACATCGAAGGTGTACATCAAGAAGACGGGCAGCAGCTCACAGAGTAGCAGCTCCTCGGGCCGCAAGGAGAGCTTCGGGTCGCGCGACTCCCTCAACGACATACTCAGCGAGACGGGGCTGCCCAGCGGCAATGTGGCCGCCCAGCGCAAGTCCCTGGAGACCAAGAACCTGGACCTGACCAAGCAGCCGGGCCAGCAGAAGAGCGCAGCCACAACGGCGGCACTCAGCAAGAGCATGGAGAGCCTCGATGAGAAGGTCAAGTCGCCGCCACCGCCAGTGTTGAGCAAGAAGCCCAGTGTGCCACTTAAGAAGACGCCCACAGGTGGAGTGCCCGTGACAGGTGAGTTAAGCCCTTGCTCTATAAAGGAACCCATTCTAACCTCTCTGTTTCCTTTAATAGGCAACATCTTGGGCGGCAAAAAGAAGAGCAACCCAGAGGGAAAACTGACCAGCGCGGTGTCCCACGATCTGGCTGATGGTCTGGCAGCCAGCAAATTGATTGCCGGACATCTGCCCGAGCAGGGAGTCGCTGGCAATCTGGTGATCCGTCGAGCGGCCACCATAGCCGGAGAGGATGTGGAATTCGACCTCGTGGAGCGTGCCTCCATGCTGCCCGATATGAGGGCAGGGCGCGTGAAAGCGCCAAAGCGGAGACCACCTTCGGCAGCCATCAATGTGCTGGGGGAGAGCAACAACAATTCGGTGTACGTGAACGGCAGCGGGATGGCCGGCACAGGCGGCAGTGCCAGTGAGCTGAGCGAGGATGGCGGCAGGCACGCGGCCTCCTCCGACGACAATTCCACGGGCGAGGAGCAGCTGGCCAAACCGAAGCCACGCGAATGGGAGAAGAAGAAAGCACCCTGGATGGAGGAGCTGAAGGCGTCCCAGGTAACCCGCAAGAAGACCTCCCCGAGCGTCGAACCCCGCGGTGCCTCAGTGGCCGAGCGGACCTCCAAGCTGTTTGCCGCCGAGCAGGTGGCAGCCACCGCTAGTGTGGTCTCCAGCAGTGCCACAAGTAGCAGCAGCAACGGCAGTCAGCAGAGCAGCAGCACCACAACGAAAGTGCAGTCTTCGGCGGTGACGTCGTCCAGCATACTGCAGCAGTCGATGATCGTGGAGAGCAGCAGCCGGAAAGAGTCATCGGCGATCACCAGCAGCAGCATCAGCTCTGTGGCCACCAGCACCGATGCAGCCATGTCTCGCAGCCTTTCGGCGGCCAAGGCGGCGGCCAGCGATGAGGAGACTCGAGCGCCACGCCCCAACAGTCTCTCCATACGGAATCGAAGCGTCTCGCCGCTGGTCAAGACCTCCAATGCCACGCAGGTGCAGTCGCAGACGCAGGAGGAAAAGACAGCCACCAGCAGCAGCAGCAGCAGCACTGTTCAGCAGATCAACGCGAGTCCAGCCCCCGCCCAGCAGCTCAGAACTCACCAAGAGTCAGCGTCAGCTTCAGCGACGGCGCCACGCGTGGCACAGCTCGAGCAGCGGGTGGACAAGCTGGAGGCCATGGTGCAGACACAGCAGCGGACTATCGAGGAGTTGGTGCGGTCGCTGCGAGAGGAGACGGACCGCGTGAAGCTACTAAGGAGCGAGCTGGACAAATACGCCCAGTGCGTGACGCAAGTTTGAGCCTGTGTTTGAGCCGAACGTTAATTGTTGTGTTAGCTGCTCGTTTTAGCCCCCGCCCAAGCCCCCACAGACCCCGTATGAGATTTCAGTAGTTAAAATCGCATTTTAGCTAGCTTTAATCGTATGATTTTTGTATCTATCTATCTGTCGTGCTGTCGGCTAGACGTTTTAGAACCTCTACATTCCAAGTGCGTAGAACGTAGTAGAACGAACCCAAGACAATCCCAAATATCGTATAAAAACTCTTGTACTCTGTACTTATACCATGGTCCCATGGAAATGCCACAGAAAAATGTCACCATCCACCATCCTGTAAGCGCCCCACACACTCTTCCATCGATCCAAGCCATTTTGTGTTGATTTGTGCATGCGAAGATACCGATACCATATCCCATGTATATCTGATAATTTCGATAAGTATTTTTTATATACAATACATTCGTAATCCCAGAGGAACGAAAGGAGAAGGAGAAGCCGAAAGGTGCTGGTGCTGGTGGGCACTGTGTGATTTCTTTTATCTGGAGCTGCTTTCAATTGCAATTTGTTTTGTTTATACGATTTATGATTATTTTATGATGTATTAAAGTTATGAGTAAACCCACTGTACTATAAACTATACTAAAAAAGAAAACTAGAGCGAGAGGAGGTGAGATGGTAGTGATCGCAGACAGGAGCGCATATATCTAAGTGGAGATGATGCCTACAACTTAAGCAATACCAATAAATAATGCAAATAAATATTATACATGTTTTCTGAATGTTCTGTTCTTATAATTTATAATAGCTTCCCCCCGTTATAGATGTCATGTTAGAGAATCCACATATCTATCTTACTTATATCTAACTCTGTGTCTCTCTCTCCCTGTAATTTTTCTTAGCAAGCAATCGCGTCGCGGGAAGTTCGACAATTGGATGTTCTAGTTGATCGGAAGAGCAGCGGCAGCAGCTAGACTATATGTTTTCCTTTTTTTTGTGATAAGCCTATCCACTCTCTGAGTATACCATTCAGCAATCTTTAGTATAAACAAATCAATATCTTGGTATCGAGCCAATCCCCCCGATCACCCATTTGTTAGCAAATATATGTATGTCGCATTTTGTATCGCTTCTACTGTAAATATTAATGTACATTGAATATGGCTTATAAAATAAACATTTAATTAGTAATTTTACTTTTAATTTGAATAATTTGAACTCATACATTTTTAACAGGGACGAATTTATGGATGGGCTTGCAAGACGGGCGAGAGCTAAGTAGTTCTAAAAACAGAAGCTACTCGAGTCTTTTTATATATTTATGTATATATATAGATTTATAAACTCCCTCAGGGATTCGAAGATTGCGCCAGGGTTCGTCAATGCGTAGTAGTGTCCAGAACATTGCCTTGAAGATCTTAAGATTTACTTCCTATTACATTCCATTCCCGCCATGTATTTTGAAATTCTATATCGAAAATAAATACTTTTAATACTTTTTCCGTTTTCAACTTTCAACCAATGAAAAACCTCGATTTGTCGGTTGTTGTATCCGCTAACACACATATTGCACTGTCATTAATCTCATATAAATTCTGCAGGCGCGTATTTCAAGAGGTAACTAGTTTAACTAGTAACTAAGTATAGGGCAGGTTTGCTTGTAAATTTTCACTGTACTAAAGTTTAGCATCTAAAGCAACGCATTAAACTCCCAGAGCCAAACGCATTTAGGAACTGGCGCATTTGAAGGTTCGAATATCTGCTAAGTAAAGCTTTGACTCTTGGTTTCGGTATCTGCTAACACACACTCAGTGGCTCAGAGACACAAAGATCTGGTCAAAACGTCGAGCGGAGACGGGTGTTGCCAAGATTTGGCTTTGGTCAAAAGGCAAGTGGACCTCAAGCTTGGCTTTGGCCCAACAATATGTGCGAATCTGCATGAACACGAAGCGTACACGAACTCAAAGAGAACCAACCGCTTTTTGGCCTAAAGTTTGAAGTTTTTGTGGGCCATTCTGTTGGCTTTTACTGTTGCCGTACGGGACGGGTCTACGTTCTGTGCTGTGAGTGTTTTCGGAATCGAAGTTGAGCTTTTCTTGGCTCTGGCTTCTTGGGCGCTGCTGCGGCTGGCCAGCAACCAGCACCAGCACCACCACTTATCAGCCCCTGATCGCTGTGGGAATTCAGTTAATTGTGGACGCTGTAGCCAAACGGACGCAAGAGCACGCGGCGCACGAAACGTTCCCATTTCCACACACACAGCTTTCGACTTTGTTTCGCTGCTCGTGAAAGTAATTGGCCAAGTCACTGGGCCTGGCCCAAACAAACCCAAACACCCACAACTCCTCCATCTTCTTCTGTAGCGACAGTTTCAGTTTCGGAGTCGACAAACGAGCCGCCAATTGCACAGCTGAAAACTTATTTAAGGACCGTTCCAAAAAGCACACCCTAAAATCCCCCACCAAAAGGATCGAGGAGAAGGCTGAAGTAATACAAAAAGTAGAAGAGATTTTTTTCGACCAAGTCAGTTAAATAACAAGTTTTCAGAGTGTGTGTGTGCGAGTGTGCAGCCAACAATAATTAATTGAATAAAATGAATTAAATAAATAATTCCGAACAAAAACAAAAACATTTGAAAGAGAGCCATAAACAAAAACGAAATCCGTGTAAAGCTCGCGCGCCAATATTGCTCCAATTTAAAATAATAAAACAAAATACCAAACGGCTTAGCAACAAATGCATTGAACAATAACCCGCACCGAACAGATCGTAAATATAGAAAGCTTTACAATCAATTCCAGCAACAATTACAAGAAAAACTAAAACAAAAACAACAACAACAAGAACAACAGCAGCAACAGCAAGAGAAACATTCAACAAATACAGCGAGGGATTAAAAGCAAGCAAAAACAGCCATAAATGTGGTGGGTGCATTATTGCTAAGCCTCAGCGTCGGGTTTTTGTACCAACAACACATAAAAGAGACACACACAGAGAGTAACAGTAACAGTAACAGTAACGGTTAATAATATGCCAGTCAGAGAGACGTACAACCATACATATATATATAGATCGCAGCTTTGCTGCAAACGTCTAAAATTGGCCAAATCCAAAACGTTTTTATGCGCAAAACGCGTTTCTTTTTTTTCCCCCTTTTTTTTTGTATGCTTAGCATTTTTTCGCCCCTTAAATTTGTTCGGTTTTTCGTTTGTTTTTACACTCGATGTGTTTTTATTTTGTTTTTGTTTTGATTTTGGTTTTTTGCGCTCAGGTTTTGGTTTTTTTTTGCATTGCACAATGCAGTACTAGGAGTATTTCCATTCGAGAGTACCCTTGTACCCCATCTCGGAGTACTTTTATGGGAGAGGAATTCTTTTTAGAGTGGCAATATATTGTAATATCATTTTTCAACTTTTTATTGAGCCACTCCATAACTCTGTAGGACATCGATTGCTAAAAAAAGTTACTGTTTGTTGTGAAAACCTGAGATAAATCAAACAACGATCAGAGTTTTTGGGGAAATTCCTTCAAAATGTTGTCCAGAATCATATATGTATATATATTGAATAATTTACCATCACAATTTCGATTTTGAAAGTGTATCTCCCACTTCGACCTTTATTTGTTCGTTTTGGTTTGTTTGTTGGACTTCTTGCAAGCCTTCGGCCATTTGGCCATAAAGTGGATTTGTCTTCAATTGTGGAAATCAGTTTAAGGCTGAGGGCGGGGCAGTCACAGTGTCCAGTAAACAGTGGACAGCGGTAGTTAAGCCAACAACGTGAATTCAGTTGCAGCTCAAAAAAAAATATGTCGGCCAAAGAGCTTCAAGGTCATGGATGAAAGTGTGGTCTGTCTGTGGCCTGTGAATCAGAGTATTGGCATGCACAGACAGTGTTTCGGTGTGTGCCTGAAATTGTTTCAAATTGTTTCCAGTTGGCAATCAAAAACCAAAAGAAAAAAGGTTTCCAATTGAAAGATTGAGAAAACGCGTCTCTTGTCTGGGGCGCGGACTCCCGATTTCAATTTTTGATGTTGATGGACAGCCGTGGATTAATTCGTTTTGGAGACCAACCGAGGAGATAACCATCGCTCTATCCCTAGGAGATTGTTGCAATTGTCTTTTGTGTTTGCTTTTGTGATGGACAAATGGGGTTTTAATGGGGTCGAAACTAACGGGGGGTTGTGTGTCTGTGTCTGTGTGTGTGTCTGTGCGTCCGAGGGTAGGGTCTTTTAATTTGGCATGCATCTGGTAGACTGGTAGTCTGTAATTTAAACGCCCTGCTTATTAGGAATCTACTGTAATAATTAACGGGTTGGCTGTAATTGAGAGCTGATTTACCGACCTACTGTCCGGCCAGCCTGCCTGGCATTCAAATTGCTTGTGAGGGGAATTAATTTTGGATTTGTCCAATCGAAAGTCCCAGTGCCCCGCTGCTGAATGCCAAGGAAAAGCCAAAAGCCTCGATAGTCTGGCCTCCAAGGGCATTGATTGGGTTTCAATAATATCAATTTGGAAAATGGATCGAGGTCTTATATGGAAAACATAAACAGAAAATGGAGAATCTTTTTTTTAGCAAAGATTTACTCGTTTCATGTCTTTATAGTTATGAAACGCATTGCGCATGCACTCCCAAAATAAACGCCAGCTCACAATTTAATAACTCTATCAATATAGAAACAATTTATTATAATGTTTTGCTATAAAACCCCTTAAAGTAATTGCAAGTTTCAATCAAATAAATACTCCCCTCATTATGCAGAGTCCTCTGTTGTCTGTGGCCTTTGGCTTAACCCTTAATCAATCAAAAAGTCATATCGATAATTTCTATAATCTGTAATCTCCTGGCCCCCGACATTCTGAGCCAGATTGCAAAAGATTCGAAGCGTTGCCAAACTCGTTCAGCAATTTTTTAAACAAAATTATTATTAAAAGCTTAATTGCAGCAGCAGAAACAGCAGCGCCAGCAGCAGTAGCTCTGGAGCCATGCGCTGAGCTTTGGCCAAAACAATTAAAGGCTGCAAAAATGTTAAACTAACAAATTATATGTTGGCCACTAAAAAACATAAACGAAACGCTTGGAAAAAACGCGCTGACAAAACGCCTCAAACTCGCGCGACCTGCCAAAAGATACAAATAGCAAACAAAATAAAAAAACAAGTTGGGGATTGCACTATTTTCGGGTTTAGTCTTGTGGTAAGATGACAAATGGCTTAAATGTTGGCATAAAGAGCAGAGGCAGTGCAATAAACTCTAAGAAATTCCATGGAAATATCAACAAAAACAGAAAACGCTCCAATTAGTGTACGTATTTTTTTATAGGAGTACCCTTGCAGTGGGTATTACTAGTTGAAAGAGAAGTTTGTCAAAGCAAAAGAATAAATACACAAACAGAAGTCATTGTGCCTCTTACTGGAATCGTTCAAGAGTCACCTGCCCCGATATTGTCAATCTTTCCTTGGTAAAATCTTCCCCTAAAGTGTATCTAAATCTTCGGCTAGCACTCTACTTAGCTTCCTTTCTGGTTTGACTTTGCTATCTGCTATTTTTTCCTTCGACTTTGGAGTGGTGTCGATAACACATAACGCATACGACGTGTGGCCTCTCCCTTCTTTTGCCTTTTTGGCTTTCGGTCTGTACGTCCCTCAACTCGACTGAGCGACTGTGTCCGTCCCCCGAGACGATTGTTAATGAATTGCAGTAGCGGTCGTCGTGCGACATTTTCTGATCTGATCTGATCTGAGGGAGGAGGTGGAATGGAAATGAAAATGGAAATGTTTGACAATTTGTCACCGCGTCCAACACTTGTCTCGTCCGATACCGATTCAGCAGCCGATGCCGTTGCCAATTGCGGGTGCGGGCCACGTTTGTGACCATTTGTTACACATTTTTATTTCGTATTATTTGTCGCCTTAATACGTGTATCTTTTGTAGTGGAAACCCCACCATGCATTGTGTGTACTTAGTGGCAATTTATTTGCCATTACCTTTTGCTCTCACTGTTCACTTCTGGTTTTAAATCAAGTTTATTAACCGGAATCTGTCAGTGGCCATTGTGCGGCTACAACTACGACTGCGAGTGTGCGGTGCTGTGCTGTCTGTGAGAGCTCTATCTGTGTTCGCATTCAGGGCGTATCCATAACTATCGATTAGCATTCTAATTTATATACTAACTGCCGCCTCGAGAGTGTGGCACAAATTTAGTAACGCCAATGGGCATGCACGATACCAATGGATTCGCATTCGCATTCGCACTGGATCTTGCCTCTACTACAATTTCAAGACCAAGCTGCGGTTGGCAGGTTGCTCTATCAAGGCTGGGAGTTGTGACTTTTGGGCCACAAGTGTAGGCATTAAGCAGATGATTTCTGTGATTTTTCTAAGAACCCCTAATGAATCCGCAATTATAATTATTTCAACTTATAATTTGTTCATTAATTACAAAACAAAAACTTGTTTCCTCCAAGCATAACTTATAGTTGGTTCGACATTTATCAGTAGAGTATTTCTCCTTCTACAACACATTTTTCTGTGTACTCTTGCTGCTGCTGTTTTTGGCCTTAACCCATGTGACGTCTACAGCTGGAGGGGCTGTACAAGTTCGCCCAGAATGATGTCTAGAACTAGAACTAAACCGATTTCAATTCCTATTCCAATTATGGGTGCAGCTGTAAGTCAGATACGTCTAGCTGGGAGCTTATGAATGTGGGAATCAAAAGTGTGTAGCTGTGGGCTCTCGTAACTCTTACTTTCAATGAATGTAATACAGACAAAAGTCTGCCAAGATGAACCAAGATGAACCCTTCAACAAAAAGAAGGAACAGCAGAAAAAGAAATGCGAAATGACGCAACAGAGAGACAAAAGATTAGAATCAGAAAACGATAAAAGAGAATAGAATAGAATAGAATAGAATATAACTCCATATATTTGTGTGTATAATAAATGCCGGCTAGTACGGATAGTCGAGTATGGGAGGTGGTTTCTTGCTGTCGAACTTTGGCTAATTAATGAGGCATTCGTTGGCAGAGAATGAAACTTTCGTTTTTAATGAGATGCCATAAAAAATATTGCCAAAATTCCTAAGTAATTAAAGCCATTGAACGATGCCCAGACAGAGAGAGAGGCTGAGAGAGGCAGGAGAGGTACGAGACCATGAGTAATTATATGGACTGTGAAGAAGGCTTGATAAGAATTAGAACTTGTTTCTGGTTTCCATAGTTTCTTTTTCTTTTTCTTTTTCTTTTTCTTTTTGTTTTGCTTTGTTTCAATATTTTATGGATTTGACTTTGGCTAGGATTTAATTACATGGTCTGTGTGCACGGAAATGCCTGAGAAATGTTAATTAAATTATGGTTTGGTAAGCGCCGAATCATCTTTATGGTGTGGCGATCAAGGCTCTTCTGTAGCTTGATTTAAAATATGATTCAATAATCACTGATGGTTGATCTATGGCTCATTTGATGGGTATCTAAACAGTCGAAATATCGTCTGGCATGGCATTCTTGTCTCTAACAAATGCCGCGATTGCAGCAACTTTATCTGCGAGTGAAACTACTCCCTGGGCTCCATCTTCAATGGCATGCCAATTGTTGGCTACAAAAAGCTAACAAAATATTTTGCCATTAATTATAAATATGTTGAAATTGCAACAGACGATGCGATGGAGCATCTGTCTGGCACTGGGACCTGGCACTGTGACTGGGGCTTGGCTCTGTTGTGGCCACAGTCAGTGGCAGAGTCGGTGGATTGCCGCTGCTGGCTCTCTCGTTGGCTGTTGCCAACCTGTTGCCAATACAAGTTCAATGATTCTTGTGGCTCTCTTGTGGTTGAGAGACTCTCGCAGCGGCACACAATTTCTGGTGTGAAATGCACCTTGACATTTGGGGCTGGATATTTCCCATTGATTAACGATTGAACGCAATGGATCTGTTTCTCTGTGTTCACTGCTCACTGCTCACTGCTCTGTGCTTTATTTGTTTATAAATTATTTATTATTTTGCAATTAAGATGTGTGTCGATGTGTGTCTGTGTGTGTGGCAATGACTTTGATATTTCATTTTTTCATTATTGTGGGAAACCTTTACTCTGCCGTACACTAATTGCCCGCTTCTTGTTCTCCTTAATTGCAGCCATTAACGAACGTAGACCATCCCGTACCATGGTCCAACATCAGCTGCCCGGGGTGGCCAAATGAATCACGTTCCTTTGAGGAAAGTGCGTCGAGTCCATTAAGCGGACACACACATCCCCAGCCAGAACCAGCGGAGACACCAGCTTCGGCACTAAAACGCTTGATTAACTCCCCGTGGAAGCGAGTGGAACAGGTGGACCGTGTCGTGGTGTATCGTAAGCCCCCCCCAGCTGTCATGGCACACTTTTGCTGGTTCCTCAGATTGGGCTTTCTGCTGCTGGTAAGTGTCACATTAAGGCGTTAATTGCCGCTCATGAGGCTGCTAAATTATGGCCAGGTGCAAGCCGCGAGCCCTAATTCCCGGGAATTGCTTTCGGCCATACACCAAACTTAAGTTCAAGGCTTCCTTCACAGATTAGCAATGTGCGATACCTAAATCAAAGCAGAAACTAGTTTAAATCGCAACCCAAAATCCCTTCTAAACAACAGCTGGCGGCAAAGGAGGTGGAAAAAGGGATGGAAATAGTTGTCGATTTTTAGTTCCGAATAGTTCAGACATTTTTCAGTAATAGTCCATAAGCTAGAGAACACATATTTGTGATCTCTTTCTACCACTTTCGTGCCAGTCAAATCTCTAAAAAATCATCAGCAAAATTCCCAGATGAACAACACAAATCATATATCAATAAAACTCCAAACAAAACCCTTTTAAGGTCGCGTTTGAGAAGAGTTTAGTGTGCTTTATGTCACGATTTCAGCATAGGAATCGCTGACTTTCCCTATCCGCAGAGAGACCTAGAGAATGCACAGCTTTATGGCCCCAACAATTCCCAGGCTTCAAATGCAGTTGCCAAATGCAACTGCAGGTCCATTAACTTGGCCAATGCGTTTTGAAAAATGGTTTAATTGTGCGATCGGTTACCATTTGTGTTGGCTTTTAGCTATAAGCTTTTTGGCTTTGCTTTGTTTCGACTTGGCTCGTTTTTATTGGTCTGAAAAATCATCCATAATACGTGGCTAGCGAAGGCATTTGGAATTAATTTTTACCACACTCGATTGTGTCTGTCTGGCCCGCACTTTATTGACTGCTCATTAGACAAAAAGACCAAGCAACAGACAGACAGACCAACGGGCCGACAAACCCCAGCGCAGACCCTCGTTGATTGTGAGTAATGTGGAGTGGAGTAGTAGGGTAAACGGAGGCTCGAATAAACTAAATAATTGCACGCGATTTGACTGCAGTTGCAAGTTATATGTGCAACAGAGTCTCGGCTCTGTCTCTGAGTCTCTCTTCCAACTGTAGGGGTCTGGGCGATGACGATGACGACGACGACGAGAGCGGCTGTGGCTGTGGCTACAATTTGCAAATTATTTGCAGCCGGGTGTATGCTGGGACAGCGGGGTGTGGTGCAGCTCCTAGTGGTGCAACAACATTCTAAACTGAACATTTCTTTCAAACATTAACCCACTGAGCAACGAGCAGGGCGCATCTGAGCTGCTTCAAGGTTCTGTGCCCAACATGGGTTAATTTCCCACACAGATTTGTTTCTGTTTTGGTTTTTCTGTGTGTCTCTTTGTCATGTAATTAATAAATGTGTGGCACTGGTACTTGTGCCTCAAATCTGCAGTGGATTTTGCTAGCAATTTAGCGCCGATTCTGCCTTTACCTCGAGCGCCGTCTGAGGCTCTCTGTCTGTGGCATTGAGTTTCGAGCACTGCCCTAATGTGGGCTGCACTTGGCTGAAGGATCGATAGCCAGATAGGCACAGGTAACGGCACGGGCAGCGCCACACTCGCAAAAATATTAGAGAACCCAAAAAAAAGAGCATAACCGAAATAAATGCCAGTAAATAAGGAATGTTTTTCCTGGAAATTGAAACTGATCGAACTCTTTTTGCGAGTGTATTGTAGCTGTTTTTAAGGTTGCAACATGGCCACCATGCACTCGCCCAGCACAGCTGACGACAGCGGGTGGTGGCGCTGAGCCAGTGAGTGGCCGCTACCCAAAAGATTAAACCCCAAACTGGAGCTGAAGCTGTAGCTGAAGCTGAAGCCATTTAGGACCCGCTGACACATTCACTTGGCCACTGGCTTTTGTCTGCTGCTGTGGCTGGCTGGCTGGCTGGCTGGCTGGCTGCTCCTTTCAACGCCCACCGTTAGCACAAAGCGCCGCTGGGGCAGACACTCCACTCGAAATATATGCAAAAATTAAAGGGGGTGCGGGGGGTTGGCATATTACATGACTTTTTCCGCATTCGATAGCTTCTCGCTGTGTGGCCTGAGTCACAGTATTAATCCTGTTTGCCTAAGATCAATCATTTGTATATGAAATTTAATGGGAAAATGCTACTAAAAGTACTTCCGAAATTAACATAAAAAACAAACTGAATCGAAAACTGTCAACCCGTGTCGCTCCCTCTGTGAATTGCGTTTGCAATTGTGTTATATGAAGCGTAAAAACTGAAATCACGATGATTGTGGCTAATTAAATTGGAGGTATCAAGTGGCAGCATCAGCACCAACCGCGGCACTTGAAAGCCAATGGCCAGAGCACAGCTCGGCACATGCTGCTGCCAATCTTAAATAAAAAGAGTGCTCATTAAGGCGTGATTATTGCTTAATTGTTAGGCAAACAATCGGAATCGATCGAAGGCGGATATCTCATTGATTCGGAGCGCCTGTTCTGTTCTGTTCTGTTCAATTCTGTTCTGGATTGAAAGTATCTTTTCTGACACTTCCGCTAAGTTGACAGCCGTGAAAATTGTCAACGCTGTTGTGAGTGGTGCAACAATCGAATGATAAATCGACAGAAATCGCCAGTTTAAAGTGCAAAAGAATGTCCAACAGGATTAGGCCAGAGCCACAGGTAATCAGGCAGCCCCCCGACTGATAAATCAATCAAGATTAATAATTGCCTATCATGGGATCTCTCGCTCTCTCTCTCTCATTTCATTCACTAAACTGGAGCACGTCACTGACCAGTCGGTTCAAGTAACTCCCCAGAGACAATAGAAAGGAATTCGCTTTGTCCAGCTTCTCGTTTTTTTCCTCAATCGTTTGGGAGTTGTATTTTTAGAACGTTTATCTTTTGCGTTTCTTTTGTTTTAGGGCGTTACGCGGTTAAGCAAAACCCAGATATAGATATGCGTACAAAAGGGCTTTTGCTTTTGTGATTGCAAACTGAACTGAATTGAGCGACTTTTGGTGTCAATGCTAAACGCGCTCACCGCCCGCGGTCGAGTACTTCTGCAATTTTAGACATAAAAGGCAAGGCAAGGCACCCGCTGCTGCTGGTGACTGGTGACTAACCCCCACAGTGGCAACTGGTCAGATACTTACCTCTCTGACTGTGTAATTTTAGCACATGTGCGAAGGTGTTTGGTGGAGCGACTGCCAGCTCTGATATGATCTAGAAAATGCCTGGCGACAGGCGCCCACTTTTGCTCAAATCTTTCTGTACAGTCTCTGCCTGCCACTGCCGGATGTGGTTATTGTTCTTGTGCCTGAAGTATAAACATTATACTATTATCTTGTGTTTGTATATAGAAACGTTTATTGAATAATTATGCTATTTTTTTGAGCTGCTTGCAGCACTCCATTTCCATTAATATTTGATTCAATTTTTGCATTGTTTTCAATTTGGCGCGCCAGTCGGTTTCCCATTCGAAATCAATATTTCTTATGGAGCTGTAAATGATTTGTCTGTCTGCAATTAGCATTGCTAATGCAAGATGGATGTAAATAACGATAAATATGTTTTATGTGCCTGTCCGAAGCGATCCAATCCGATCCGATCCGATCTGATTCGATTTCCTTTGGCAGGGCTGGCAAGTTCGTGCCCTAAGTCTTTTGTGTTGGGAAGTGTGAATGGGTGGGTGGGTGTGCTGCTGGCTAGCTGATAACAATTTATGGCCAATCTCTGGCCATGAAATATACGACATTATTGCTGCATTTGCTCAGACGGGAGAGACTGTCGAACTGTAAAGGAAAAGGTGTATATTTTAGCACTCTTAAGTGATTTATCAATGTTCGGATAAGTTTTATGAGTGTTTACTTTCGCTTTCTGAGTTTCTCTGACTAAATTTGTGTGGATTCCTGAGCAAATATTACTCATGCCAAGCAGGATTCCTATGGTACAGAATGTAACCTGATTCCTACCCAAAGTTGGGTCTTTCCAAGCCCTAATGATATATGACCAGCAGCAAGATGAGTCAGTGAAATGCAAGCGGCCCCCGAAGCACTGGAATGCCTTTCTGACTGCACAAATGACATATTGATCAGGCCTCGAGCAGCAGCACTGTAATGTTGCTCCATTTTCCACTTAACCGATTTCCACTAACCGAGCGAAATGCGCTATGCAAAGTGTGTTTGCTGCAATCCCCACATACTTACTCGTATTGTAAGCGTTTGTTTTGCGCTACCTTGCGCCACCCACTTGCAACGCAGCGGCAGCGATGGCGTCGGTTAATTATGCCACCACTTGACTAGGAAGAAACATGCACCACTTCAAACGGAGCACCGCTCCGCTGCACCACATCCACAGAGCAAATCAGAGCAGAGTCCAGCAGCAGCAGCAGCAGCAGCAGCATTCCGCTGATGTCTTAATAGACCTCTCGGCACATTATTATTCAAATGTGCGATGTCCAGGGCAATGCATGACTTGTGCATATCTCTTCATCGTAGCATACATACATATGTAGATATATAGATCTCGATCTCCGATTCGAATGATATTTTAATTACGCAAATTTATAAATAGATTGCTGAGATAAGCAGCCAATGCGATCAGACACACCGATCGGATGGTATCGATCGGAATCAATCTGATTTGCATAAAGAATCAATTAAGGCATATGTCGAGCATAACTAATACTCTGCCCCTTCCATTACAGATGCTGTCCGGTGGCTGTCGGACACGTCCCACGGGGCGGCAGAGTGAGCTCATCGCCGGCAATGAGTTCCTCAAGCTGTTCCTCGACCACGACGAGCAGCAGCGTAGCCTGCACAGCAGCGAACAGGAGTTCGAGGGTCGGGCGGAGCCCCATCGCCAGCGTACAGCTAATGGCAGGAGCCTGGAGCACAGGACACGCTTCAGGAACACGCTGCCCAACAGCAAGGATCACGAGGGCAGGCAGGAGAGAGGCGAGGTCGTGAAGCTGGTCACCTCCGGCAGCAAGATCGTCTTCCTCGAGGATGAGCCCCGTCCGCGATCCAGCAGCAAGTCCAAGTCCAGTGATGAGGTCAAGGTCGTGGCCGTCAGCGTGAGCTCCTCCAGCAAACGTGGTCCCAGTCCTCGCACCAGTCCACGTTCCAGCACGAGTTCCTCCAGCTCCTCGACTGCCACTGGCAGCGACTTTGTGAATCGTTCGCACAAGAGCGAGCTCTCCATTGAGGAGACGGAGCCACGACTGGCGGCCGACGCCATGGAGGGGGACAGCGACTCGCTGAACAGCGCCTCCAACATACAGAGCGTCTTGGCGGCACCAGCAGCGGCGGCACACGCCGCCTCCTCGTTCCCGCGTGGCAGCAGCAACCAAAGCGAGGTAGCCGTCACCCATGAGGCAGTCGAGGGCGAGGACAAGTTGCTGCCGTTCCAGACGGTGATCTATCACGACTCCAAGCAGGGTCGCGGGCCGCAGTCAAGATCAATATCGTACAGCTCCATATCGCAGAATGTGGACGATCTGCAGGTCTGGCAGCAGTCCACACGCGGCGGCATCCTAGCCGAGGCGCAGCGGAATGTGAGCGAGAGCCTGAAACCCATACCTAGGCCAGCACACGGCCATTCTTCGTCCTCGGAGCCGGCCAAGTTCTACTCCGTGCCCTCGAAGATGTACAGTGTGCCGAGCAAGTTCTATTCGGAGCCATCTAAGGTGTACTCCGAACCCGCCAAGATGTATGGACAGCCGGAGAAAGTTTACTCGGAGCCGTCAAAGGTGTATGGACAGCCCTCGAAATTCTACTCGCAGCCGGCAAAGGTGTATGGGGAGCCGGCCAAGGTGTACGGAGAGCCAGCCAAGACCTACTGGCCCCAAACGGTGACCACCACCACTCCCGCCACGACTGGGCCCTCGTCCCCATTGGATACCAGTTCCAGTCCGATGAAGGCGCCTGGAACTAGTACAACTCCCATGCCCATAACTGTGCCGCCGGGGGCTGCCCCCAGCACCTTTGTGCCCTCACGTTCCCGGCCGCGACCAGCAATTGTCTCTCGCATCGCTTTTGGCGAGGCTCAGAGCACAAGCACCACAACGGCAGCACCGCCAGCCACCACATCTGCCCCTTTGGGCACCACCGCCAAGCAGCCAGAGTCCAGCACGCCTGCCACCGTCAGACCAACCACTTGGCAACACCATTATCACAGTTACAACCATCAGCAGCATCATCATCCTACTGACTCGCCGCCGCGTCGAGTACTCTTCAATTTGGATAAATTGCCTTATGATTTATTGAATGCACCACAGCCGCCGCAGTCGCCCCACCATCATCCATTGGATCCCAGTCCGAGCCACTTACAACAGCAACAGCAGCGTCCATGTTGGGAGCAACAGCAACGTCAGCATTCATCACTGCCGCATCAACATTCTAATCAAAATGCCAAAGGATTGCCCAATAGAGGTGAGTCTTAGTCGGAGTTTCAGTTTGAGTTTGAGTAGTAAGTCGAAATTACACTGTTTAACAAAGTTCGTAATGCATTTGCATAAATTAAATGGAGTGGCACGTTTTAATGCTTCATAATAAGTAGGGAGAGAATTTCTGTTTCATTCATAAACTTGGCTTAGAAAGAGGAAAGTACATGGGCTATTTCTAACGTAGATCGGTTAGTTAAAAAAAAGTTACCATAATTGACACTTGAGGTTAATTTGATGTTAAGAAGGCTTGATCGAACTATCCCCAGAGAGCAGAGTGTAGAACAAAGAGGAGACCACGAGAACAAGAGCGCAGAAGCGTCAGCAGATGACGGTGAGAGAGCTTTGTTCTCATAATTTCGTCACATTTGTGAGTAGTTTTTGCACGCGTTTGAACGTTTCTAAAAAAATTACAAAACCAATATATTTAGAACAGATTTACATAATAAACAAGCACTAAAACGTAGCCTTCCCACACACATACATATGTACGAGTATATGCCACAATTAGAACTTTGTTAATCAGTGAACATTTTGAATTGCAACGACAACACATGGGCTTATACGTATACGTTTACCCTTCTCCCCCCTGCGCATTCTCTTGTAGCTAAGCTTGAACTTATCAGACATCATCTTTTGCTGCTCCTCCCACAACATGAACCTAATTTTAACTGTATCTCTCTCTCTTTGTCTCTCTCCCTACCGCAGATCTAGTCAAATGTAGTTCCAAATTTGCACACCAACATGGAACATCATCATCATCACCAACAGCAGGGGCATCATCATCATCATTGGGTGGTTCATCAGGGGCGGCTGGCTATTCGTACAGCTCCAGCTCGACAAGCTCCTCTTCATCGTCGTCATCGTCCTCCTCTTTGGGCCGACCCCGCGACTCCATCAGCCATCAGCCGCTACATCACCACTTCACCACCGAACGCCCCGAGCAGTACACCCCGACCTCAGAGCAGAATTTCGAAATTGAAGAGTCCGTAAGTGTTATGACAAACGGACGAGCCCACGGACCGCAGGGCCAGGGCGGCCAGGGCGGTGGGGCAGCACAGACTCTGTCTCTGGCCACAGTCACATCTGCAGCCACAGCCACAGCCACACCAGCTGCGGCCACAACCACAGCCACAGCCACAGTGGCAACCACGGCAACCAGCGGTCGCGGCCGAGGCATAGACAGGGGACGTGGCTCGGTGGTGTACAACGCCGACGCAAATGCCAACCACGATTACAACGCTGGCCAAGACAACGAAGACGACGACGGCGGCGAGAGGGAGGTGGAATCTGCTGAAGATGGTGCAGATGGTGAGCGCGGCCGAGAGGGTGGGCCGGGCAACGAGGAGGAGGACAAAGTCGCCTATGTGGTGGAGGGACGCAACTATCGCAAGTATCGGGTGGAGGAGAAGACCGACGATGGCTTCATTGTCGGCGAGTATGGAGTGGTGGACCACAACGATGGCAACCTGTGGGGCGTGCGCTATACCGCCGATTCGACCATTAACCGCAGCCTGATCCAGAAGGCCCTGCTGGCATTTCTCAAGCTCAAGTGAGAATGAGAGAGAGAGAGAGAGACAGTCCTACTCTTGCCGATTCCACAACAGCTGCTAAGGCAGGCATTCCACATGTGATCCAAGTCGTATTGTAGTTAGCGTAGATTAGCCTAAATAGATATACTAGATAGATAGTTAGTTAGTTGTACTCGTAGTAGATGTGTGTCTGGCCATTAGCCAGACGATGTCGATGCGATTCCCACGAGATCAGCAACACACTCGCACTCACAATCCTCTAACTCCCTCCACTCCATTCCCACTGAGTGTGTGTTTCGTGTGTGTGTGTGTGTGTGTGTGTGTGGCTTAGTCAGTAAACGAATTTGTTTAATGTGTAGTTAATGTTTTAATTAATTTATTGTAGTTGTTGGTATTGTAATTGTAAACGTAACACCTAATTTATTCAGTTGATCAGCCACGAAATTACACAGACCTAGCAACTTGCCATACAACGCGTACGAGTTACACCTGCGAGCGTAGACGCCGAATGCCGCACCTAGAACTAGAAGAGCCGCCTAAGCGCCATTCGAAACTATCCTAATTAGACACTAAGTGACTCTACCCTCCTTCCCCCTCCCCCCTTGAATAGTGAAATAAAACCTAAAATTACACAGAGAGAATTATTGAGAATGGTTTTGGGCATTAATCTCGCTGCGGGTGGGTAGGCGGAAAGCAAAAATCGGAGCAGGATCTTGGCTCTTCGCTCTCTGTAATGTAAATGCCACTTAAAATTGATTAAAAACATGCTGCCAGCGGGCAGTAGGGCTACGGCATGCAGCTTCCTGGGACAATATCATTAAAACTTAATTGATATGAACAAGTGACAAAGCAGCATCAGTAAACAGAGGGGCCGAGGAGGCAAGGAAACGACGCAGAAGGTACCCAGGAATTGAAGGCACTGTCTCCATCAGAGACCAGCATATTAAGTGTTGCTTCGGTAACTAGATTCGAATATAAGGCCATAATCTACAGCTACAGATTGGCTCTGCATAAATCAAGTTTGGTTTAATCCGCATGTCCCTTCCCTTGCTGATCCGATACCCTGGCTTAGGAAACCTGCAACGAAATCGCTGGCAGCTTTATGGGTTTATGTCAAGTGAAACGCGGAAGCCGATAACTGGAAACGAGGCATCAGGGCATTCAGACATTCAGGCAAAAGGCAAAACGGCATCCGCAATCGGGATGCGCCCTCGACCGACCGACCGACCAATCGAGCGAGCAGCTTGACAAAGTCAAGGCGGCCATTGTGAGAGTTTTATAGACACATTTGGCCAATTAAGAGCAGCAATGTCATTCCATAAATGAACCCAACAGCTGTCAGTAGTTTACTGATCTGCCCCAAACTCCCTCCTCCATTCGCGGCATAAAAGCAACTGTGAAGCTGTAAGCGAGCCCATAAATGCGAAATGAGAAAATCAACTGGACCGAGAGGGAGAGAGGGAGAGAGAGAGAGAGAGAGAGAGAGAGACTGAAAGACCTTCGAAGGTCGCTGAACGACCTTGCTTGCGGTCGCCGTTGCCGGTGCCTCTTCGATCCGTCTTTGGCGTCTGCGTGTCGTCATTTGGATGGGATTTTATTGCTCCACGGAGATTGGATTGGCCCCCGAGCCTGCAAAAATTCCACTAATGATTGCATGCNNNNGTCCTGTCTCCATTTCAGGCTTCATCTCCCTCTCGGACTCTGTGGCTATTTATAAATATGTAAGACAATCGGGGGACAGACAGCCAGGTGAGTGTAGAAGTTCAAGCTTTGCTTTGGTATGCTGTCTTATCGCAAACCGGCAATCAGCCCCCAGCCCCAGCCCCAGCCCTCGACTCCTACTCCGATTCTGATTTTTACGGGGACTTGGCAGCATCGTCGACGCGATCTGCGTGAAGAAATACAACACATGACCATAAAACAATCAAGGAGTGCTCAGTGCAGTAACTGAAGTTTAGATACACTTGCAGATAGCTATGGGAAATGGTACTCCAATTGTGCATTAGACAAACTTTGAAATATCTTTGGGAGAGGCAAAGGTTAAGCCAAGAATCTTCCATCGTATGCTGTAGATGCAGAACGTTTTCTAGAGAATGTAAGAACTCTTTCTCTTCATTTTCTGCATCTCAAACGTCTGCACAAAGTCCATAACACCCTCGCTGCTAGAGTATAAAAAGAGAATGTTCCTGGTTCTGGGTCTGGTCTCAGATTTAATGCGAAA